>NC_051210.1:41898568-42028849 GCF_015220075.1 Falco rusticolus | reverse complement strand
AATTTCAAAAAGGATTTACATGTCACCTTGCCTATGGGCTTGTTCTTTAAAAAAACAGAAACTAGGAGGGCGGGGGGAGGAACTTTGATGCCTCGCACAGAGAGAAGTATTTCCTTTCTCAACAGAGTACCTGAGTGGCCAAGACTGAAAGTAAAGAGGTTTGATTAATAGAGAAAAGCATAATACAAATATTACTAGTAACACTGAGACAGGCAGCAAGTAAGAGAAGCACACAGGTCAGTTTGAGGCAGGAGAGGAGCGAGGACATCATAGCTCTAACTAGCAACCTGTCTGGACATCTACCTGCTAACACCTGATAGAGTTTTCATCTTTCTTGGAGTACCACCAAAAGACAGCTTGGCTAAGCATAAGGAGGGGACCAAAATCACTATTAGAAATCAACGCCCTCAAAATGACCAAAAGTTCCTCCTGTGAATGGATGGCGGGGAGAAGAAGAAAGAAGGGGAAAGCACCTAAATCCACATCTGCATCTTCTCTTTCATTTCCTAATCAATAAAAGATATAGCTAGCCAGAGCTCTTAAAAGCAAGTTAATGGAAACTCACCAAATGCAACAAAAACTCTTCATCCTCAGAATACTAGCTACATAAGGAAAAACTGAAAAGGAAAACTCTCCTGTGTTTTTTAAGACTACACTGATAGCTCTGAACACAAAGCAACAACAGCATAAATATTCACAGAGTGAAAAAGAACTGTAAGAAGACAGATGTTGAAGCTATGAATAAAAAAACTCAGTTTTTGTCTGTTCTTTCAGGACACAAGATACTCACTGAACTGCTTATCACCTCCTGACGAAAACTGCATCACTTTCTGTAAACAGGACAGGATGTCTAAATAAATTCAAGCACAAAGAAAAAAAAGTAAAAGATGTGAATATTCATACAGAAGAGTATGTTAGCAGTGCTAAGAGTTTTAACAGAAAGTACATCTGGGAGGAAGGGAGGTTTAGTTTTCAAAAAGGATTTGTTTCCTCGTGCTGTATGAAAACCCCTGCAGGACACAGAAACATTTCCATTATTCTTGAACAACTCCAGTATCATTCAGGATTTCACGTACCAGTGCAAATGTAAAGAATGGGCAAAAATCTGTAGCATGAAGACTGAAAACGCTGGATCTCAATTTAAAAAAAAACAACATAAATTCCATTAAGACTTTGGAAAAGACAGAAAAAAAACTAATTTGAGAGAGGTCAGCCTAGCAGACCATGAAAATGAAGATTTTTCTCTGATTTTAAAATCAATGAAAAGAAATTAAATCAGTAAGAATAAATTAGTGAACGAGCAAAAAGGTGAAGAAACTTAAGTTTCCGAGGTACGATCTAGTTGTTATAAAACCTGATTGTTATAAATTGCAGTTAGCAAAACAAAGATTTACAAACAACCAGGATACCATAAAAGCCTCACAATGATACAGACCATTACAGGTAAGTTACAGGAAGTATATAAACACACATATATACAAATTATTTAGATTATATATAAACACACAGATATTACCCTGTGCAGAAAGTATGTTACCAAGAGCAAAAAAATTATAACCAGTGAGTCAAGATAATTCATTGAGACAGTAAACTACAAAAGATTACAAGAAAAAAAAAAACCACAACCAAACCACCACACCAAAATACAGCATGAAACTTCAAAAAACAGTACTTCTGGTAAACACTGCCCAAAGACTAACTCCAGATCATCATCAAAATGATGACTGAAAAAATCACTTTGGTGGGGAAAAAAAATTCAATAACACAAAAGTAAGCAATGATTAGTATGAATGTATAACATTCTCTCTGAAATAATTACAGGAATCAGCAAACCAGGGAATGATGTTTATCAACTGATATAGATCAACTGATCTAGGTTTCTGTTGTGTATCCAAGAGAGTGTACAGCCCCACTTCCAAAAATAAAGGAAAAGAAAAGGAAAAAAAAAAAAAAAAAAAGAAAAGAAATCATAACTTCAAAGTGCCATGAATAAAAGCATTGTGAAAAGGACTGAAAACTGTCTGGAGGACTGAAGAAAAGGGCAATGAAAAAGCAATGCAACTGGTGAGTTAGATGACAGCCTCAGCAGGCGTCTGTGTTTAGGCATGGTATTGATATCTTTGTCTACGATGGAGAAGACAGTAAACTAAGTGCTGCTGGAAGACAGGAGTAGAAATGAAAATCAATGGGTCTGCAGAGCAGAACTACAACTCATATTTCCCCCCCACCCCAATCCAACCCAGCCGCCTGTGGGTTTTGCTACATTCACAAGCTCCTCAAGACTTTGACAGAGAAGGGAGATGGCAAGTCATTTAACAAACTGCAATGGACATTAACTGTACTGCAACGGACTTCACCCCTTGACACCTCAAAGCAAACATGAAGTAAAAAATATAGAGGGAAACAGATTCGTAAAAATTACCTTAGCAGTTGGGATCATAGATTTATGAGCTATGTGTTCTTCCACTGGAAAGCGTTTCTAAATAACAGAATAAAACAAAAGAAGGTGCAAACACTGAAAGGGCGTAGTCAATCCTCTCTGCAATACACCACGTCACTGCTGAAATCTCTACACAACTGGAGCTTTGTTCTGTTCTCCACACATATGAGCATCGAACTCCTGGAATTTCTTCTTCTACAGTAGTATTTTTCCCCCCTTTACTTAAGTGTAAAGTCAGGCCAATGGCACAAATTAATTTGTGCAGTCCCATCATCACAATATGAATTAAGCATTCCCTTACTGTGTTTTCCCTGAAATCACACCATGAACTCTTCTGGGGCAATATACAAACCAGCCTCTGATTCTCAAGAAGATGCAAGACAAAAATTGCTACTTATTTGGGGCATGTAACCCACACACAAAGATTAACTGTAACTGTGCTGAACACACTGTCCTGAAACTGTGTAATTATTGTTTATTTTTCACTTAGATAGGCCACTCTTTTTGCTTTAATGCCCACGAGCAGCAACTGTGTTTGGTTTGGGGACTGATGATTCGTTTCAAGTCTTCTCTGTTCTGGTGGCTGTAAAGTACCAGCTGCCAGACTGTATGAGAAAACTAATCCAGAAATCCTGACCAGTAGGTCAGGTTGAGTAGATTCTCCAGTCAAAACAGAAAAGCCTCTGTGGATCCGCACCTCGCAACTGGCAGGGGCACTGCAAGCTGCTGGAGCGATTTCACGTGAGCGGATGAGTCTGCATGCTGAATCACTCACGGCACGGTCTGTAAAAGCCTCTGCTGTTTCCTTCCTTTTCCCAGGATGGAGCTGAAGAAAATTCACACGGAGCTGAAGCAAGCAGGGTCAGTGTGTTTGGTGCACTCACCTCTGTTGGCACACTGAGCGTGTCTCGAGGTAAATCCCTGAAGCCACCTAAGTTCAGGCTGGCAGTGCACAGCTTCAGAGTTCAGCTCACACCCCAGGTAACTGTCCCGTTTAACGCAAGAGCAACCATCACTCTCTGACTGTGAAGTATTTATCTTTGTTAACCAATTTTTAAGTAACAAGGTGAAAGCCAAGGATCAGCTGCCTTTTACTCCAGAAAATTTAAAGAAATAGGATTAAAAGTATGTTCTGTGCATCTCCGTGGTGTTTTCTTTTTTAAAACAGAGATTGCATCTAGACTAAAACTACTAAAACCATTCAAGCATTTTGGGGTGTTGAAATCTACCACCTGTGCTATCAAACTCTTAGGGCATTCCCTGACAAAAACCCAGTCTGTGTAACTAGCATTCTTTCTGACCAGTTCCCAGGCACTGCCTGACAGATAGAATGGTCCAGGAACCATTCCTAAAAGGCAGCTCACACACAGACACTCTGTTTTGGACACAAAAACATTTGATTAGCCTCTGTGCTTGGAAACAATACAAATATATCGCTACTGAACTTCATGCATTAATTTCCACAGGAAGTCACCTTTAACTTGAAATTGCTTGCAACTGCTTTTTGGTCTCTTTAATTAATTATTAAATCCTGTTGTAAATTCTCCTGATACTGTTTGGGTTTGGGGGGTGAGGGGATTGGGGTTTTGTTTTCATTTTGCAACCCCATTTCTTTTTTGCTTCTGTTGCAGTTACATGAAAGACCAAAAAAAGCATGCACACAGACTGGCTCTATGAAAAAGGTTTTACACAGTGTTGTCAGAAATACCCAAAGTTATCTTTGCAACATGGGTCCTTTTACAGTAAGTTTACATATTACAACATCAGACAAAAAATGGCCAGGTGCAAATCTTGCAAAACTTTTTTAAAGCACAATTCTCTTCCAAAGAGAGTTGTTATAGGGAAAATATCATTGTGAGATAATATGTCTGCAAGCATGCCTTTAATCCAGATTGCCTACTTCTTCCTGGAGTTTAAGTAAACAAGGAAAAAATAACAAATGTTTTAAATGAAGATGTTGACTCATTTAACATTTTTTCAAAGGAAGCCTTTAAAGAGCAATCATTTTGCAGCCACTTAATACTTATGTTTCTTACTACAACTGTCTCGAATGGACAGATTTCCAATTATTGCAGGAATTACTTCTGTTTGCAAACCCTTCTGCTGAAAAAGAACGCATGGTGTGTAGCCCATACCATCTCATTCCTGGCTGTGAGCGATCTTGAGAAATTTTATACATATACTTACCCTTATACAGATTGGTATGATACATTTTATCTCAAGTTTCAAGTATTACTTTCAGTCATGGGAAGCTCTTCCATGAAAGATAACAGTACTAGAGTATCCATGTTCATTTGTCATCCCTGGGTCCTCCTTAGCTGGGTTTCTCAGTAACTCCCATGAACCGCAACCATGAATAGGACAATTACTATTTACACTTGGCCTACTACTGGCATAATTAACCATGAGCTGCAAAACAGCATCTATCTTAACAGCACACTGAGATGCCTAGATGTGGTTATCAACACAAAAACAACATGTTAAACCCTGAAAAGCGGAGAACAGCAACACTTTTATGAACTGAATGCCAGTAGCTGGAAAGGATACAATCAATTTACAGTGGAGGAGTAAAGGAAGAAAAGAATGCTTGGGGCTTTTTTATTTATTTATTTAAGTTTTATGCCAGAAAGAAAAAAAAATAATAAATTAATTACTGCTGAATTATTATAATTGTGGTTTTACTATCAGATGAATTAAAAAAGAGCGAGAACAAGCTAATCTGATAGGAACAAAAAGGTGATTTGCAACGTCTAGAAAGGGTCTCTGAGAAGGCAAGGCTAAGGAGAAAAATAAGGCTTTACTTAGGCAAAGACAGAACAAAGGAACAGATAATCAGCCTCTGCTGAAGGAAGAAGTATGAGGAGATATTTTCCATATCCAGCAGGGAAATACACAATAGAAGTCGTCTGGTGGCTGCTTGACTTTAACAGGGAAAGGAGAGAAAGATTATCTGGACGATATGAACCTTGCCAGCAGGCTGATATTACCCACACCAGGGAGTGAAGGGGGAGTACAAAAAGAGAGAGGGAGTAACAGGAAGATAAAGAGAGCTGTTTTCAGTATGTTTGATTTAATAAGCAAAAATACCCAGAAGGACAGAGACCTCTGCTGCAGAAAACCAGCACTATATCACAGAAAGAATTACTCTGGTCCTCCCAACCCACCTGGGGTTTTGATGGGTTTTTTTGAGGCAGAAGAGGAATCAGCTTCCATTCCTCCTGTTCTTTAACCTAAGTGTTCAAACCTTGAGTTTTTAATATACCGTCTGTTCCAGGGGACCAGCAACAACCATGCAAGTCAAATCCAGACTCCCTATTTCACCTTCCCATAGAAAAGGCACTAAGCTCTTCTGTTACAGGTAATTTCAGGATCATTGATATACATTATTAAATCATTCTGGACCTATACAGAAAATTCAATCTAGGCAAATATGATGAAAAAGTGAAAATACAGTACTTCCTCAACAAAGATTCATTTTGACTCTAATCTTAGGCCAATCAATTCTGTCAAATGATCCCTTCCCAGCTGCCTCTTATATTTGATCTGTATCAGTGCACTGAAGATACCTAGACAGATGACAGCAAGAAGACAAAGCCTCATAAGGTGCCAAAAGCCCTTTCAAGAAGAGTACATGAAGTTCCTGCAAGCAGAAAGCACCCTGTACCTCACAGGGGCCACTCTTCACCTCACAGGATCAAACTGATCATTTGCAATTTGGAGATCTAAACTATGCTGCATTGTATTATTGAATTTCCCGTTGTCTTTTTATCAAACAGCTCCACCTCTACTGTTCAGCCAGTGTCCAAACATGTATGACAATAAAGAATGTGAATACATTTATTCACAGCTGTAAGAAAAATCAAAGATGGGTAAAAGTGAAAATATAATTTAAATCAGTAACTATACTTGTAGCTTGCCACTGTTAACTAGCAAACTTTGTCTAAGGATACTTGCATTTTTTGTATTTCTTTCCTCCACACTGCAGCACCAGGCCTCACAAATACATTAAAATACTGACCATCTACACTGTTTGATTTTACTGAAATACAGGTTGACCTTCAACGCTGCATTGGGCAAGTCCTTAAGCACACATCTAAGTTCCACCACCACAGTTTACTAGCAATCAAAACATGAATAACAACACCAATAGCAATACACAGAAAATACACAGCTAAACTAAAAGGGAAGATCATAATCTTTAAGATCAGGAATTTTCAGAGTTTGTTCACTATCAGACATGGACTGCGGAAAAAAACTAATTCAACATCATTAATAGCCTTTATCCAACACAAAAGCAGCTCAGCTGCAGTTTAGTATATGTCTTGTGCAAACCAGCTTTGTAAGTATTTCAATTTTAGAAAAACAAGAAAGAACAACAGAGTTTATGAATTGGTAGCATCACGTAAGTATTACACATATCTATGTGCCTTTCACCTAGCAGAGATACAGAAACCAATGTGAAGCAAACGCTGAACTTCACAAACACTCAGCAAAACCCATCAAGACAATTAATTTCTTAATTTGTAATGAGAACTCCCAACACCTTAGTAACTTTACAGTAGCACCTTCTAATCCTTGTTACCTTTTCAGCCCTGGAAGGAGCTAAGGGCACATCCATAAGCACTATTAGAAAGAAAACACATGACTGCAAACTTAACCAAAGACACAAAATGACAACAAAGGTACCTTTAACCCACAGGCTTGGCTTAATTTGAGAGGCTTCCCATTCGCAACCCTCATCAAGAGTACCGGTTGTAACTGTACTATTAAAGTCTCAAGCATGAAGTTAGGAATACAAGCCCTAGTGTGCAGTTTCTAAAATGTGTCAACATAACACAGCACAGAACCCATCCTAGCTTGCATCCCCTTCCTTTTCTTGTCTGACTACCTGGATCCATTCATTACAGCATCATCCCAGCAGCACAAGGCGCTTGCTGGTTACAGTTCTGACATCGCTTAGAGGATAAATATAAATTCACTAAATCTCCTGCCTGCTGTCTACATAATCCCTTAACCTTTCCCTTTCCACAACTATGGCTCTCTGCCACCTTCTCATCTCTAGCCTCTCTGCTCTTTTCATTCTCAAGCTGCCTTCCCTTCCCACTTATTTTTCCAAATCACTGACATTCAGCGTATCTTCACAGTGAGATACGTGGTCACTACTCTTACCTCCAGCCTGCCTTGGCATGTTGTTTTGGTTTTTACACTTTATGAGAGATAGGAATTATAAAGAGAGTTCTTTGGTTAGCAGATTTCTATTAAATTTAGCATCTGCTTGCAAGTCGCAGACAAAGCAGAAAATATTAAGGAAGAAGGTGGGTTTCCACTCATCAATGTGCTACAAAAAGAACTAGACAGGACAGTGTGTGTCACATTTGGGGGGGAGGGGTGGGGTGGTGGGCAGTCAAGCTAGGAAATTATTAGCTAAACTGCAGGCAGCAATATTCAAACTGTACAGAAGCCACTCCTAAATTAAGATTAAAAAGACACAAGGCCATCTTACCCTATTGGACCAGCAGCAGCAGAACCAACTGAGCCTTCTCAGACTTTGTCATCCTCATTCTTACTTACGCGAAAAAGGTAAAATATCTAAGAACAGAACATGAGTAAACTAAAACTTTGCCCTGCTTCCTTTCTTCCTGATTTCTAAACCAGGTTTTAAAAATTATGTGTTCTCCTTTCTCAAAAGCTGGACACACAGAAATTCAAGCTTGTGCTTTAAACGACAATCAAATAATCATTTAGACACATTAAAAAAATCAGTACTGTAGCCAGGTGATATTTTTGGGGGCATCCAGACAGATTTTTGTTTGGAAAGCTCATACAAAGCAAAACCTGTGTCATTACAAAGGCCCCATTACTACACAGTTTTACACATAGGCTGAGGCACAAGGAGATCCAGTCATACAGTACTTCCACATTTAAACAAGCAGGCAGCAAAGTCCACTACCACTTTCAATAATAAGCTCCAGCTGGGAGAAAAGCCTTATTCATGTCAACCTTAACTCCAGTTTTGCACAGCTGGATCTGAGCAGCTGAAGGAGTAAAATAAAACTTCTATTCATTTAAAAATTAAGTAATGTACTAAAAGTGGCATTTTTCTAGAGTGAGCTTGTAATTTTATATTAACCTCATATAGATAAATAAATCCAGAGCTATAATAGTAGCTAATAGACATTCATATTTTGAAAAAATTAAAAGCAGTAGTAGCAGTAGTCACTTCAATTAAATGAGGTATACTGGGCCCTTGCCTTATTTAAAACATGCCAGTGGCACCACTGAACCCAAGGTACACTTACATATTTAATAACAAACAGTTTACCATAACAGGACCTTGAAAGTTAACTTTACTCACAACTTAAGCACAAGTAATCTTACAGAATAAGACAGGTCAAAAATTTTTTTTTTCCTTCCTATTTAAGAAGTTGTGCTGGTTTTGGCTGGGATAGAGATAATTTTCTTCATAGTGACTAGTATGGGGCTATGTTTCGGATTTGAAAACAGTGTTGATAAACCAGGGATGTTTTCATCATCAGTAAGCAGGGCTTACCCAGAGCCAGGGTCTTTTCTGCTCCTCTTCCCACCCCACCAAGCAGGCTGGGGGGGGGCACTAGCAGTTGGGAGGGGACACAGCTAGGACAGCTGGCCCCAGCTGAGCAAAGGGAATGGTATGGAATATCATATGACACGTGCTCATATGTGTCTCCTGGGGGGAAAGAAAGCTGGGGAAAGAAAAAGGAAGGGGGAGGACGTTTGGAGTGACGGTGTATGCCTTCCCAAGTAACTTACATGTGATGGAGCCCAGCTTTCCTGGGTACGGCTGAGCACCTCCCTGCCCATGGGAAGTGGTGAATGAATTCCTTGTTTTGCTTTGCTTGCATATGCGGCTTTTGCTTCACCTACTAAACTGTCTTTATCTCAACCCATGAGTTTTCTCACTTTCACTCTTTGAATTCTCTCCCCATCCCACCGAGGGGAGGGAGGGAGGGAGGGATCGGCTGCCTGGGGCTTCCTGACAAAGTGGGGTTAAATCACAAGCAATGTTTAGGCTATTGTTACTAAAAGGTTAATTAGATGCGTGAAGTTACTGCATGAAGCCTGCAAAAATGGGAGTAAAGTGATCCTTATGTCAATGACTCAGAAAGTATCACACTAGCACCCTCAGAAAGGAGGTCTTCCTGCTGCTCCAGACACATTTCCGATAGTTCCAACTGCCCTCTTTCAAGCCTTGGTTCTGTGCTTTATCAGGCAGGCTGCACAAACAGGGCATCTCTCTCTCTTGCACATGGGAACAGACCGTGGCCACTGGCCCTTCAGGCTGTTTTTCATAACCTCTCTGTTTTAGCTGTGCCACTACAACTCACTCTACTGCTGCTGTAAGAGTGCCCGACATACAGGTCCCAGAGAGGCTTCACAAACAAAAATCATGGGAAACTAAATGTCACCACAAGTTAAGTACCCCTTGGGCCTCAGCCCCTTCCTATGTCTGTCACCACTTAGCTAATTTAGAGTCACAAAGTCTCTCAGATGAAGAGGACGACACACTGAATCCCGACCTTTGAGCTGCAAACCTAGCCTTGAGCAACTTGGTGACCTACATGGCAGCTGCACAGCTCAATAACTAGTTGGCTGGAGTCTGTAACGCATGATTCATCTCTGATTCTCCCTACACCACCCCATATGCTGTTACTAGCTTGCTTGCTATAAAATGGAATTTCCAAAAGCAGGCTCTGTTAGCCTGTTGGTTTGCTGAAACATGGTTTTGAAAGAACTTTAATAATAAAAAGAAAAACGTATTTTATTTTCCTACCTAACACTATGAAATTTACACAGAGAGGAAAAAACTACACATACTTATGCAACACCTGAATACATCTGCACCTGCTTACTTTTCTAACACCAGCTCCCAATGTTTTAGCTGAGCAACACACGACTTTGGTTGCACATTTTGTAGGGCCAAAGATCTACACTACCTGCAAAGATTTTAGTTAGCAGACATCTCTGCACTCTAGTGGTACCGCAGCCCTCTGATACTAGCCCACATGTGCAAGCCAACTGCTGGAAAGATATACTTGAAAAAGTAGGGTTTGGCAAAACCTAGTGTGCTAAAATTCAGCAGATCCTCAGCTACATACATCACCATCCAGACTAGCTGCGTATCTCCCCTCCTTTCCCCCTGAAAATACACAGCTAGAATTTCTGTTGTCACCATTCCTTACTGCATCCTGTGTCCTTAAGAGACTCTGTTGGCATTTCTCAGTGTTGTAGAATTAGGCCTTCTTATCCTCTTAATGACCAAAACACAGCTGTCCAATATGCTCCAGCTGGTGCAGCCCTGGCATCTCTGCTGTCAACCCAGCAGCACATCATCTGGGCTGTCTTGACCCGCTGAATATGCATCGATATGCATATACACAACTAACTCCCAACTTTTATTTTTTTCCATTAAGAAATGAAATGGTAGCACTCTGAAAACTCCTAGCAAGTCTTGTCCACATTATGAAGTTCAAATACAGATCTGATCAAGACACTAAAGGAAAGAAGTTGAGTGGTTTGGGGTTTATTAGTCTAGTGTCTTAATAGCTACACACACACAAGAGGATAAATAAATTCTACAGCTAAATTATATCTCCTCTGTATATACAGTGCTAGATAAGGGGTAGCTGTCTATAGAGAGGACGAAGCAGCTAGAAGCATGAGGCACAGGAAAGAGGGAAAGGTAACTCAGAACAATAACATGTTACCATTAATTGCATGTTTCTGCTGAAGTGACCAAGAGTGAAGTAGTTCCTCATACTAAGATCTGCATTTACATTTTTAGAATTTCAGTACCCAAAAATCCTAGGGGGAAAAAAAAAAACAAACACAGGAGCCATTCCCACCTTTTAGATATTTTTGGTCAGTGTGCAGACTCAGGAAAACAAGTTCTAGATGAGTTTATAATAGAATTCAATTTTCAGGATTACCCTTAGAACTGTAACAGTTAAAACACTGTGAACTTTGGCGTAAAACACTTTTCCCCTGCATGCATTAAATGCGCAATGAGCCACAAGGATGCAATATGATTCAACTGGTTCTGAGCTAATTACCTCACCCTGTACAACGCAACACCTAAAGTAACGACTTTTTTTTCTACCCTTTGGGCATCAAAGGACATACTCTTAACAAGTGTAAATCTGTTGAGTACTACAAACCTACAGAGTTGTAATGACACCACCTTAGATTTTGACTTTGAATTCATCGTTGTTTAAAGAGACTCATTTTTAAAGATGCCACATTAAAAGCTTTCATTAAGCTCTGATAAAAGATTCTGAAGGCCATTCTGCTTCTTACCCATTAAAGCCATGACCTCATAACCACGCTACTCATTAACAAGAGCACTACAATGGTACAGGTACAAGATGTTTCAGCAATTTCCTGTTACTTCCAGGCTACATGCTGTTTGAGTGTTAAGTAGTACACGAGTATGAACTGGGAGAGGAGTGCTGGAGCGCAGCCCTGCAGGGAGGGATCTGGGGGTGCTGGCTGACACAGGCTCAGTGTGGGTCAGCAGCGTGCCCTGGCCGGCAGGAGGGCAAACCGCGTCCGGGGGGGCATCAAACACAGCATGACCAGCCGGTCAGAAGCGGGGATTGTCCCGCTGTACTTGGCCTTGGTGCGGCCTCACCTCGAGCACAGTGTGCAGTTCTGGGCCCCACAGTTTCAGAAGGGTGTTAAGGTCCTGGAACGTGTCCAGAGGAGGGCAACGGAGCCGGTGGGAGGGCTGGAAGACATGTCCTGTGAGGAGCGGCGGGGGACTCTGGGTTTGTCTGGCTTGGAGAGAAGGAGGCTGAGGGGTGACCTCATTGCTCCCCACAGCTTCCTGAGGAGGGGACGTGGAGAGGGAGGTGCTGAGCTCTTCTCCCCGGGATCCAGTGACAGGACGTGTGGGAACGGTTCAAAGCTGTGCCAGGGGAGGTTCTGACTTGACAGTAGGAAACATTTCTTTACTGAGGGGGTGGTCAAACACTGGAACAGGCTGCCGAGAGTAGTTGATGCCCCATGCTGGTCAGTACCTTAAAAAAAGGCATTTGGACAATGGCCTCCATAATATTCTTTCGCTTTTGGTCAGCCCTGATGTGGTTAGGCGGTCAGACTAGATGATCATCACAGGTCCCTTCCGACTGGAACTATTCTATTCTGTTCTACTATTAAATGGCTCCGTTGCAACTAATGAAAACCAGAATTTGGTGCAAGCAAAAATGTAGCTTGCATCTCATGGCACTTGATTTTTTCAGCCATAGTTGGCCTTCATACAAGACCACCAACCTGATTTCAAGCTGTGGGTATTTCCTACTACCAGCAAGACAGAAAGATCAACTGGACATGACAAACAACATCCCAAAAGACCACACACATCTTCCAATCTGGATGCCAAGTTAATCTCAGTAATGACTGCAATGGAAATTTCAGAGTAACTTAGTTTCTAACGCTTGCAGTTTAAGAATCTGTAAGACGTCCATAACACACCAGAGCACAGGTCTCGTTAGGACACCTACAACACCCCTCTGCTTTCACACGCTACAAGCACTGCTGCTCCAACAGAAATGCACAGCCTCCTTACTCTTCACCCATTACCCTTATTACCTGGAGGAATAAAAAGGGACCAAGTAATCAGGGAGAAGGGCTGCTGCAAAGTTGCCTTCTTTCCAACTGCACAAGTACCAGCACTCATGGAAAACCCTTCCGCAAGTTATCCTTTGCCGTAAATGCAGGGGCAGCGGGAGCAGGACCCTGAGCTCTGCCCGCTACCCCGGTGCCAGCGCTGCCCGCCACCGCACGCCGCGGGCCTGGCTGCCCAGGCGGGGGTCCCCCGCCGGCCCGGCTGCAAGCAGTGCCCACCGGGGCGCTCCGACAGCGCGCCGCGGGACGGGCAAGGCGCCGCCGGGTCCCCTCCCCGCCCGGGGCGCCGCAGCCCGGCGGGCTCCTGCTGCCCGCGGGGACGCCGTGCCTGGGGTACCGGAGCGCGGCGGACCCCAGCGGCGGCCGGGCGGGCTCCGCGCCGCGCCGTGCAACGCCGTGGCGTAGCGGCGGGAGGCGGCGGCGAAGACCCGGCTGCCCGCGCCGGAGCTGCTCCGCGGAGCTCCGCGCAGGGGGAACGGGGCGTGCGGGCAGCTCCTGCCGCGGCCGCGCCGAGCCGCCGCTCGGGCCCTAAGACGGGCTCCGCGCCGGGGAGCCGCCGCCCGCGCCCCGGCCCGGCTCTGCGCCCCCGGGCCGGGGTGCCGCCGCCCGCCGAGCCGAGCCGCGCCGCCGCCGCCCCTCTCCCCGCCGGCACCTGGATGTGGCAGGAGATCTCGGAGTCGTCCAGCAGCCGCACGGTGCATTTCATCTCCGCGCTCAGCGACCTGATGCTGGAGCTCCGGAACCGGATCATGCCTGCAGCCCGCCCGCCGCCGCCCCGCAGGCAGCCGCAGGGGGCCAGCCTGCAGCGGCGCCCGGCCGAGCACGGCACGGCGCGGCACGGCGGCGGCGCCGCCCCTCAGCCCCGCGGCGCCCCGCCGCCGCCCGCCATCCGCCCGCCCGCCGCGGCTGGGGCCGCCGCTGCGTCAAACTGAGCTCCGCTCGCCGGCTTCAGCATCCTCCTGCGCCCGCCCCCGGCACGGCACGGCACGGCACGGCGCGGCGCGGTGCGGCACGGCACGGCACGGCCCGCGGGGGCACCGCTGTGCCCTCACCTGCACCCCGCGCTCCCCCGCCCCACCGGCGCTGGCGAGACGCCCCGCGGGGCGCCGCGCCGCCGGGCTGGGGAAAGGGAAATGGCCCGCGCGTGTGTTTGCCCTCCCCGGCACCGGCCTGTGCTTCGCCTGGCTTGGAGCGCACCTGAGCGACCGGCACTCGCGGGGAGTGCCCGGTGCCCTGCAGAGCCGGGAGTGAAGTCCCCATGCCGCCTGCCCGACCGTAGCGTGGGTCTCCGGGGTACCCCAACACAGGCTGACACAGGAGGAGGACCAGAGAACCCTGTGAAAAACATGTAGTTTTATATATGTATAGTTTTATATACATATAGTTTTATATATATATAACAAAATTGACCAAAGAAGGTGGCTGCACTGTAAGGAAAGGGAAGAAATCACAATGCAACTTCTTCTAAGAGTGCAGGTGTTGGAAACTTGTTTCCTCGGGGAAAAGAATGGTTGTTGAGGGAGGAGCAGTTTCATCCCATTTGCTGTGCAAGTGGGAAAGAAAATACAGCATCCCGTGCCTTCAGCGTTACGTTCTCCACCACAAAAGACTACACACATTTGTGCAAAACCTTGCAGGAAGCAAGCGCTGAAGTTGACCAGCCTTGAAACAGGGATCAGCACTGTGGCGAAAAAGGAGCACCCCCTTTTTCTGTGCGAAATGAAAAACAGCCAGTGCAAAAGGGGATGTGTCCAGAAGTGTCTGCAAAGAGAAAAAGAGTACTGACAGCCACACACAAGGTGTATTTCAGTCATTTTGCCTAGTTGTCCATGATCGCTTGTAAACTTCCATATTTTGAAAATAGTTCCATGTGAGTGGAAAATGTCAAAGCGAATCAACCTCTAAAACCCCTTTTTTACAGATCTATATACCTAAGCCTTAGACGGGTTTGTTGTAATGTCTACAACTGTGTGTTTGGTATTTTCATATTACACTAATATCCCAGAGGGTCTGTTTGCGTATTTTGGAGCTAGCATTAATGCATCAGGAAATACTGAGAAACATGGCCGTAACAAAATTCTGCTATAAGCACAGCCCTCAATACATACATTTAACAGCTTTAAACCAAGATATTATGTCCTTTTGAAAGGCCAATAGGAAAGCCTAAGTGCTGCTACTGCTGTAAATTTCTTCCTTTGGCATTCTGCTGGACTGCTAACAGCAGGAAATACAACCACAAACAAAAGAGAAGTACATAACGCTCACTGCTGCCAGCTAATACATACGCAAAGCCCTTTAACGTGGAACATAAAAGAAAAATGGTAAGTATATGCTTCTTGTAAATAAGAAATGCTTTCAATTGCACAGTGAAGAGTGACGCAAATCAGTGAGTATTTAAAACAGATTATTCACCTCAATAGCCACAGTGAGCCCACAAAATATGGAAGAAGGACCTTATCAGCTGAGACACCAGTTGCGGGCACCCACTTGTGAGTAATAAAGTAACACTTTTTGTCCTGCAGTCCTGCAGCGTGGGAACGCAGCAGATGCAGGATTTCAGCTTATGTGTGCATTGAGTGTCAGGCGACACAGATTTTCCTGTTTACAATAGAGAAGGAATCGTTTCTTTCTAAGCCAGGTATTTTACCTTTCCCTTCAGTCTCCGCAGCATCTCCATCTTTCACAGTCTTTCTCCATCCAAAAGGGGAACCAGAAGAGGGAGCTGAGACAATGATGAAGCTTTAGGGAGCAGGTCAAAGTCTACCACTGTCAGAGGGTTTTTCTTTTTACTGTCAAAACCACGTGGAGAGGGGCGAGCTTCCCAGGGGTTCTAAGTTACAGACACAGTGATGACAGCAGCATGAAATTCATATCTCCAAACTGACTTACACAGCAAGTGTGGACTGGTGTGTACCAACAGCAGCACAGCTGCAGCTGCACAAAGCTCAGCATAACTTTTCTTGCCTGCTTTAAAGACAGATCATTCATGTCCTTCTGACACTTTATTTGCTTGTGATGCCCCATACCATGTAGACTTGAGGAGCCCGAGAACTTGTGAGACATGTAACAGATTTCTATGTTTCATTTACCACAGAAATACAGTCACTATTAGCACTGAATACAGTAGCCAACCAGCAGGATGTCACCAAAGAAATAAAACCATCACAACGAAATACTCCACACATAGGGAAAAAAAACAGGCAATGAAAGGAAACACTGCCCAGTTGGAGCTGCAGGATGTAAATCCATCAGATGGATTTTGCATCAGATACCAGGACTGCCATTCCTCCCTTACTCATGAAGCTTTAAAGGCCTTTTTATTATTTCCCCCCTACAAATAGAAGGCTTTTAAATGTCTCATATTATTACAAGTTACAAAGAAAACCCACAAACATATTTCAGCAGCCACCCCTTTTTCTGCCATATCTTGGAGACCAAACAGTCCTTACACTGCTAGTGTTTGGAAAGGTCACCTGAAAAGTCAGGTACTTCAGAAACAAGCATTAAATAGTATGGCCAAGATTAGAAAACACAAAGCAACACAAAGATAAATTCAATTCAGTTAACAGTAAAGCTGAGCTGATGGAGTATAAAAAAAATAAAAATACAATGCTTGTACATCTACCCACTTCTGAGTCAGTGGAAGGTTATTGGCTACTGCTATTGCTGCCAAGACCACGGCATGTTACAGAGAGGTCTATCCAAACCCTCACTTGGCTTCACACTGCAGAGCATGGAAGATCTGATGGGAGATACTCAATACCAGGTAATTACGGCTGCAAGAACAAATGCTGGTGGGTAAGCACATGCTTGAAATGCATTTGAGGTTCATCAGTCTCAGGACTGTCACTCAAAGCAATAGCCACAGTCCCATTCTTTGTTCACCTAAACGGTCACTGAATGAATTTGCTTTGGCCTGAGAACATTCAAATGGAGTAAGGGACAGCAGCCTATACTCCCTATTTACCTAGGAATTGCTGCCAAATATGAAGTTAGATTCAGGGATAGCAGAGAGCACTGATGAGCTTCAGTACTTTGAGTTCTGGATGATTCTCTATGGAGCCATGTTACAGAACACAATAATTAAGGGTTTTCCTTCAGTGACTGATCATCACAGCAAATTTAGCTTTTTAAGTTAGTGTTTATAATTTAAACTTGTGTGTGTGTGTGTATAAAAAATGTCCAATACTCAAAGACTAACCCATAAATGCAACTGCTGCAGCTGTAAACACATCTGCCTTGGGTCAGACCTCGGGTGCCAGCATGGGTAGAGCCGCTACACACTTCACTGCCCCCCACAGGGGTGCCCTGCTCAAAACACTCAGCTTCTTCCACTCTACCCACACTTACCCATCACCTCGGGCTTGGGCCCTTTGCGAGGTTCTCACCGCCAAGCCATACAGCATGTACAGCAATTAGCTGCGACTCATAGATCATGGTGCCACAAGCAAACAACAGTGACTTCATTAGAATTAAATGAAGTCTAGGACAGTTCAGATTTTACCCACTTCCCTCCCACAATAGGATTAGGAACCCCAGCTTTACAATATTTCAGCTGAAGACAGATGATCTGGACATCAGGCTTCTCCAGAACATATCCTAAAGAGTGGAGGGTGGAGGACTGAGCTAGCAATGAACCAATACTCCAGGGAGCAGTTTACTATAGTCAGGGAAGCGTGAGTTTTGCTCTCAGAGTTGTAAGGTCCACAGGAAAGTTAGCTTCCTAGGTGTCCTAGAGGTCCTGTTACAGAGAAGTAGGTTTGGGTGACTTCTGAAGGACCCATTGTTCATACCAAGGTCCAAAATTTTTGTGCATATACTTTGTTATCTTCAATAGAATTGCCTTTGAGCCACACACTGTATTTGTGTAATACTGGAAGTATTTTATTTCCAGTGCTGGAAGTATATATTTCCAGTAAAATTCTGGAAGCCAAGCCTGAAGTAGTAATGAGCCAACTGAATAGATCTAGGCATACTAGACAGCACTCAAAATACGGAAACAAACAAGCTCATCAAATGTTATATATACAGATATATAAATGTTATATATACATACCTACGGGATGCTTTTGTTCAACTCTTAAGTAAGTATTTGACAGGCAAAAAAATCAATTTCACTTCATAGCAAAAAACAATTGTAAAGAAAAAGAGGGGGGTTGCATGTTGAAATAAAAGGTCTCTGGCATCTGAATATTGCACCAGTAATTTGAAAACTGTATATAAAATATTAATGCATATTTCTATAATGCTTATAACTATAATAACAAACCCTAAGAGTATTTAAAGATACATAAATTACAAAGAAAAATATTTAAATAGCAAAAGTTCTACTGATTTCAATGAGGGCAGAGTTGAGTCACAAGCTGAAACTATAATTCACATAGGGTTTCTACTTTCTTTTACCTTATTACAAAAATATCACAAAACCATCAAGTACGCATTGCATGAATGAGAGGGCAACAAGATCTGTAAAACAGGACATTATTTGACAGCAGTACCAAAGTACTCGGGGTTTTCATGTTTGTACTTCAAAAGGAATTTCTATTGTGAGGCAAACATGCTCTCACTCCAAAGCCACTAAAAAATACGGAGCTATCAGTGACATATTCAGCCACAATTACCCCAGCAAAAAGACATAGAGTCCTATTGAAATCTGTAGGGATGTCTCACAGCTTGCATGACACCGGTGGTCCTGCTGGCCTCCAAATTCCTTGTGTGTAGTTACGAGCGCAGCCACAACCATGGCTCACAGTCGGAAGGGTGCATTGTCTTTTACTGCTGAAGTTCAGAAATCTCTGCAAAAATTCAGAAGTATAGGAAGAACATTACAGTACTCCCTTCCAGCAGAGAATCATGGGTTGAATACAAACTTCTTAGCAAACTTCCTGCACGTCACCCGGAAGCTCAAGTATCAATCAACATTTATCTGAGTTAAACTGTATTGCACAATACTATTCTTGAATGTTGCTTACTCAAGAAAATGTTACATTGATTTTAATCCACAGAAGACAACTATCATGAAGGCAAATGTCAGCTCCCAGCATTTGATTCAGAGGGTACAAAGTCAGTGAGACAATTGTCATGGTTCACTGGGTCCTGGGACTTGCCAGGGTGTTTACCCATAGGGATTGAAATGTTTCTTTGGTAGACTCTTCTCTTTTCAGGGAACGTATAGCCAGTTCTGTTTTTCTAATGCTGTAGTCAGGAAAGCAGGCAGCGTACTCTCTCAGAGTTTCCCATGCTGCCTCTCCAAGGAGTTCCTCTCCTCTGAGGACCACGTTTGTTCCCAAATACTTCTTTCATTGCTGGTTCTCTCTCATTGCTTTCACACAATCCATGCAGTAAGCTTCTGGGCTTGTTAACAGTCCCAGAGAAACCCTGCAGCTTACACCGCTGAAAGACTAACAAGTTTTGCATGTGACACAACTGGTGGTTTCAGATGTTTACAGTTAATTCAGTACCTACAGGAACCTGATTGTCTCTTGAGTAATGCAGGGTGGCTGCCATATCCATGTATCTCCACAGTCTATGACAAGTTAAAAGAACATTCCCACACCAGTGGCTTAGTAGTCTGAATAAAGACCCTCAGCATCTCCTGATCAAGCTGAAAATCAGAGCTCTGCTCTTCTGACTGTATTTGTACATAGACAAGGGATATAGCAACGCATATCTGCCCATCAAAAAAGTTTATTTTTAAAGTAGATAGAGATATATTTGCAGACAGTTTGGGCAGGTGGAGAAAAGAGGTATTGCCTACCTATAGCCTGAACAGCTCCTTTTTTTTAACAGTATTTGTTTAAATAATGTTTAGCAAGGCTCCAGTCCAAAACACAGTCTAATGTTACACCAAATAGTCACATCTTTTCAGCTTTATCATTGCAGGGATGATAAAAACAAGAGTAAAAGTTGATCATTACTGTAACACTAATACTCAATATAAAATATACAAAAACTACATTAGCATTGGTTACCGGGTGGCCAGACCAGCAGACTTTGCAGAGCCAGGTTTTGAAAAGCTCTCAGCATCCCAAAAGCCTTGCTCAATGAGTGGAGAGAAATAATCCCCATCACGCAACAATTTGGTGTGTTTTTTTATACTGTTCTTGCTACCAGAGAGACTTTGGATGCTGATGGGCAAAATTTGCTTGCAGTAACATCCTGTTTCCATGGCTGCTGCACATGCACTTTGAAACAGCTGAAAGTGCTTAGACCAGTTTTGGCTGGTTTTATAATTCCTTTTCTCCTTTTGAGGTTATTCTTATTTTTAATACTCCCATCATGCAACTTGGAATTTTACAACCTTTGTCTATACTGGTAGTTGTCTAACTTCTGATGTGTTTAAAGCACTTTTCCAACTAGGAATGATCCTCAAAGTTGGAGACTGTATGAGGAACTGGACATTACACCATGTCTAATTCGCATAAATCAAGGTGAAGTCCAGCAAATAAAACTCCTGCTTTGCATATGCAGTATGTCAGGTTCCTAGTACATTTTGTGAACAAATTAAGAAGTACAGGAAAAACCTGTATCATATACAACAGGTATTTCAAGTTTGTTAATCTTGCCCCCATCTAATCTCTATCCAGAGTATGTTATTACAGTAATTAGCACCGTGATTTTTGAATAATAATATGCAACAGTATTCAGTTTCTGATATAACTGTCTTTATAGCTTCTGATTTTTGTCATTAATTACTTTGCAAATTACTGTAAAGACTATTGCTTTTTATTGATCTGCTCTTTTAGTTATGTAAAAGCTAATAAGGACAGGATTTAAAGTTGCAATTACCTTTGTTGCTAAACTTCTTTGCACATGAGTGGCTTTCTTACGTAAGAGCTAAGTACACTTGTAGGTGATTGCAGAATGAAGGCTTGGCTATCCAGAGGAGAGATATGGACTAACCAAAAGCAACAAACATCAGAGATACTAAGAAAGCACACTTCAAAAGCAATCATTTGATAACTGCTCAGTAATTGTAATCTTACAACTTGTAGGAGCTGCACTTTAAGATACCTGTATTTTCTCCTCGCCACTTCCCAAAGCCAGCAGCAGCTGGCTACATCTCAGTAACGCTTTCAGTGCTTTCAAAGCTGGTAGTCCTCCATCAGCGTGGCTGTCGTAAGTACTGTTGAACTACAGCATTCCTAAGTTTTACTCCCTGGGTGTGAGGAGACAAATACAAGATAAGATGATAAAATAACAGATCTGTTGCAAAACCTGTACTTCCAACGGAGACCAGAAGCTTTCAAAGTGACAGATGTAATCCTGCAGCAGCTACTTTTAGTCTCACTTAGGCTGGAATTGAAACAGTACAGCTCTCCTGAAGTTCTCTTTAGCTATGCCCCATTTCTTTTTGAAGAGACTGAAAAAAGAAAATTGCCTCCCGGTGACCCTGTGGTCTTCTTTATTTCCAGCCTGCCCCTGCAGCAGAGCTGGAATTACTCCAGACTGCACATGACTGTGGGCTGCGAGCAGCGGCTGCGCAAGCCGCCAGCACCACATGTGCCAGCAGCTTCCCACTGCCGGGCAGAAGGACCCCTGTATCATCCTGTCTCTGTTCTGAGCACCAGACACAGCCCCTTGGCTTTCACGGTCACTTCTGAATCACAGTGCTGCAGCTCCAGTTGTTTCTCTGGACTGAAACCGCTGTAGTTCTTTTTTTTTTTTTTACACTCTTGAGATGGCAGATAAATAAAATATTATTTTATGACCTCAAGGTTCAAACAGATTTTGATTTGTTGAGCCCTTCGAGGAGTCTTTATGCTAGTGCATTAATTTCTGTTATGGCACGTAGAGAAATTTTTATTTGGGAAAACAGACTTTGACTTCTTATACACAATTAAATTTTGTAAGATTCTTGTGCAAACCTGGAGATGGTATCAAAAGATTTACTCTGGATTACACTGATAAAGTATAGCCCATAAAATGAAAATGTTTTCAAAACAACCATGTAAAAAGGCAACTAATATTCCACTGGTTATCTACATTAATTTTCTTGAAAGTGAGTCACCTAGCCATTGCATAAGCATATTATTGTATTTCTTTTTTTGTTATTCCTAGAAAAATAACAATGAATTAAAAATAGCTCCTAAATAGTATTTAGGATTACATGTATTTAACTTTCAGATCAATGTTTTCTTAGGCTTCTCGATATAGAAATTAGTGAGCTAGGTCATGTATAGGTTATAATACTGTATGAAGTATTGCATTCTTCTTCTTACCTATAGCTACTTTCAGTTAATTTTGCCATTCCTTCAGCTTTGAAGTTGTCCTGGTTTCAGCTGGGACAGAGTTAATTTTCTTCCTAGTATCTGGTACAGTGCTGTGGTTTGGATTTATTCTAAGCTTGACAACATGCTGATGTTTCAGTTGCTGCTAAGTAGCGTTTACTCTGTATCAAGGGCTTTCCAGTTTCCATGCTCTGCCAGTGAGCAGGTGCTCAAGAAGCCAGGAGGAAGCACAGCCGGGACAGCTGAACTGAACTAGCCAAAGGGATATTCCATACCACAGAACATCATGCCCAGTATAGAAACTAGAGGCAGTTGGCTGGGGACCGCCAAACACTGCTCAGGGACTGGCTGGGCACTGGTCATCGGGTGGTCAGCAACTATATATCACTTAGTTTCTCTTGGGGTTTATTCCTCTGTCTATTTTTGTTACCTCTCTTTTCATTGCCTTTTTTTTATAAAATAAAACCACACTTTATTTCAGTTATTGAACTGTTCTTATGTCAACCCATGGGTTTTACCTTTTTCACATTCTCGTCCCCATCCTGCTGGGGCAGAGTGGAGTAAGTGAGCAGCTGTGTGGTACTTAGTTGACAGCTGGGGTTAAACCATGACAGTAATCGAGCTGAGAACCTACTTATGTCGCTTAGAAGCAACAAGATCAAGTTACTCCCATTCCCTCTTAACTGGGTCTTTTGTACTGCAAACTGGAAAAATAAGAAAAGCTACTTAGAACTCTAACTTTTTATTTCATGAACATCACACCCTAAAGCTCTGCACTTCAGTATGAACAAATGGGATGAGGTAGCATGTACAAATACTTAATGTGATTCTTAAAACCTAAACCAGCTTTGGTTTGATTTACTGATCCCAAATGCCTGAACGCTTGACAGATTCATCAAACTGACCATTTTTTTCCCAGTACTGGGAAATCCTTTTGGTTGCAGAAAGCCAGTTTGTACTAACTTCTCCCCCGTCCCCAAAATATGAAAAGGAAAGGATTTCAGACAGTGTATTGACTGACTTTGCATTGCATAGGACAAATTCTGAAAACTGTTGGTATGATTTTGATTAACACAGCCATAATTTGAAGCTGATTTACTTCATAATGAGGACTAACTGTGACAGGACACTGCAGTATAGGCTATTTATTTCCAGTATAGGCTATTTATTTCAGCAACTCTCCTCACAATGAACACATCTTATTAACACTCTCTAGATTGTATTTACTGTCAATACATATCCAGGATTTAATTTGAACCCCTGAAGGTCTACATAAATCTGGGGTTTAGTTGCTTGAAAGACAGTCTTTCTGCCCTTAAGATTTAGGAAGTTGAGAACACCCAACTTATGTGAGCCCTCACTTTTATAAGGAACAGATGTCCATGATGCTGCATGTTGCTGGCAAGGTTTAAGAGGTCTGTGCACTCTTATAGTAGTTCACCATTATGCCGGGGCAAGTTTCAATCATGAATTAGAACAGGAGTAGTTTTCTCCTACTTTGAATTTGGCAATATCCTGAATACAACAGACCTTTCCTAGTGTCTTTGGGAAGGAGGCAGATAAAGTAAAGGCAAGTAGAAATAAGTTCAGAAAAGTAAAATCCTTTCTTTCCTATGTTACCCTTCTCTAAAATTAGGCAGCTAATTTGACGATAAAGCTTTACTGAATTCCAAAAATTCAGTATTAGACAATTAGTCAAACCACAGAGGCTCAGAAAGACACTGAAAATATTCCCCAAAGCCATAAAACAGACTAAATGCCATTTAAAAAAGTATTTTAAAATTCTGTATCTGGAAACTCTTTAGGGGCTAGAAGTGCATGATCGGTTTTCTGGTAGGTAGGTATTCTTGAGGGGGGGGTTTCCTTTTAATTTTTGACTGTTCATCATTCACCATTATATCCTAATTTCACCTGTTATTAAATATAATAAATAAAACATCAGAAGACATTGACATTCCATAGTCTCCTATTTCAGCTATGTCAATGTACTCTGGAATTCATTAAACCATACAGCTTTTTTACGTAACTACATCAGAGCTTCAGAATCAAGTTATATGTTCTGCAAACACTGGAAGTAATATTAATTTTAAATGCTAGAGAGAAGGCACCCATGCCAATTACAGCAAATGGTCGTCAATGGAACGACAGCATCAGAATAAATTTCCTAAGATGTGCCCATATTATTAAATGACAGAGACTATTATGAAGCTCCTCCATGTTATTGAAGAAATAATAAGCGGAAAAAATATTTATTTTGTCTCTGATTAGGACTGACTTGAAGGGGAATCCTAATTCAACTCTAACCAAAAGTATCTACATACCTTGTGGGATCTACAACTTCATTAAGCATACCTTAAGTGATACCGAAGAGTATGCGACGTGATCCTGTTAAGTCAACCATGTGGCTGAAATTTACCCAATCGCCTCTCCAGTTGACTACTAACTTGAATTCTATCTGCACAAATCAAATGAACCACACTAGCAGGAAGTCTGAATATAATTGCCTTCTTCGTATTGCCTATAGGCTCCTGTGTTTGTACAGTCTGATTAGTTTTCTCCTCCTCCTCTTCCCCTCCCTGCAGCAGCATCTGCTGTCTGTACAGCTCCGTCAACGCATGCTCATGGTTTGTTAATGACAAGTAGGCTTTCACTTTTTTTGAGTGAAAGAGAACTCCTGGCAAGACTTCCTGCAAATACAGTGATATAAAATAGCTGTTAGATGACATCATACCAGTCCAGCATGGAGCTTTTCATAAAATGCAAACTTGTACATTATGAAAAAAAGCTGTCAAATAGAGAAACAGATGTTTTCTCTGCTTCGTAGTAATGAAGCTGGATAAAATTGTGATAATCTCGTTACAAAAGCAGTTGAGTGTGCGCTGGAGTGGGGTAGTCAGTTGCTCTTGATGTTAACAAAATCTCAAGGATTGTTGTGACAGAAAAATTAAGGTTTTAATTCTGGGAATGGGAATAGCAATTGTGATAATGCTTTCAGGATCAAAGCAACCACAGGTATTTTCAGTTTTGTTCCTGGATCTCCCAAGAGCTCTCATCTGAATGAAACATTTCCTCCTGCCTCACAATTAATCAGCCAAGAAACTGAAAAGACACAGGCAAATTGAATTACTTTAGCACAATCATACTGCCATTACAGCATGATTTGCATTCAGTCACTGGGAGCCTTAAAGGAATCATTGTGGTCTGTTAGTAATTTGAGGACTAGGCTGTTTACGTGGTGGCCTAATAACTTTGAAGGTTCTGGTCTTTGTTAAGAAACTCTTAATAGGTATGTGAACTACAGGCAGTTCCAACTTCAATTAAATAGTCAGAAACAGATAACAAAAAAACTCCACAAGGCATCCATTGTTCATAACGTTATTTGAAGTGCCCTGCAAAGCAAATAAAATTTCATGGGGACTGGGAGACTTAATGTACTTTCTGAGAATTTCTTCCAAGGTTTGATTCATAAGATCACATTACTCCTTTTAGGTTCAGAAGCTAGGATTCACTCAGTCTTCTTTATTTTGGAGAAGGACTTCTAGTTGAGAAACTTAACTGATATGTATTAAAAAACTTTATTCCTTCAAAGGAGAAGCTAACTTAAAATACTCATAAAAAAGAAACAATTTAAATTTATTTCATGAAGAGTCACCACCACTAACAGATCTCTTCTCTAAATAAAGTTTTAGGTTTTCTCTGTCCAGTGTAATGAACTTGTTCATTTTGCAATCACCTAGATAGCCTTTACTTACAGGAGAAAAACAAAGAGGAAATCCAATGTCTATAATTCAAACAGGGAGATATTTTCCCATAAAATCAAATTTTCAAATTTCAATACATCTTTTGTTATGGCAGTGCCAATTAATTTTTTTTTTATTAAAGAAAGATAAAAACTCTTTTCTATCTATCCCTATGCTAGCAGAGAAACCAGAATGTGAACTGTAGAAGGAATGAGTTAAAACTAACTGGATGGATCAGTATGGCTAATAACATGTTCATTTAAGACCTCTTTTATTATTTCAAACAACAATTTCTCACACAGAAGCGTGAAGCCATGGGTAAGTGAGCAAGGTACACCGTTTCAGAATCTGTATGACAGCATATTTGAGACAATATTATAAAAACACCAGGACTTGTTAACGTTTTTTTTAAACATGGGTAAATCCATCGTATTATGTCAAATAATCATGACTATACAAGAAATATGACATCATTATACTTAGAATTAGCACTACTGCCTATTCTGGAACAAGTCAGCGCCTGTAACCTGAAAAACACACTTATTACCCACTGCTCCTCATTGTCAACTGTGGTTTATAAAGCATTAGCAGCTGAACTCCCACATTGGCGGTGATACATGCAGTACGATGTGACCATCCTTGGTGCCCAACCAGCTTTGCGATTTTTTCATGGATACTTCTTCCCTTCCTGACACCCTAGCGTCAGGCCATCTACTCAAGGTACCTGCTAGCCCCTCCCCCGGTAGGATTATGAGATGTCTGAGCTCAATTGACTGTTAACTCTTTTTCCACCTGCAAATTGTCTTCAAGTAGAATATATAGAACCTGGACTGGAACTGCCAGACATTGTGTTGTTTAGTTGCGGTGCCTGTTCCGACCAAACTGCCAAAGTCTGTAAATCCCTGCCGTGCCTACCGCGCACAGGCAAAGCAACTTTAGCATTCACATATGGCATACACAGTCCATCCAGGAGCAAGAAACACAGTGCCCACGGTACATCACTCGCTGTGCATGCATAGGCTGTCAGTCAGGGACGTGAGCTGCAGGTCTGGGACATCCCACACCCATCAGCCTGCCTATGCCCCTGCCCTCTCTGCCTTGTTACTCCCAAGAGGTATTGTTCCCTCCACACCTTCCCCCAAGACACAGATCTACTACAACCTTTCCAAAAAGGAAAAAAGAACCCCCCCCACAAACTACTGCCCCACTTGCACATTCTCGTCACCCATATACTCTCTATTTAGACTGCAGCCTTTCCCACGAAGAGGCTGTCATCCGAGTCTTGTGGACATCCAGGGATTTGTTATGCCCTGCCACTACCGTGCTGCTGTCCTCTTCGCAGCATTAGTGGCAGGTGGCAATTTCTCCACCTAGGATACGACGGGATCCTGCAAAGACAAGATTTAAGAAAGGAAGCTGAAAACAAAATGCACAATGCCAGTGCCATGAATTTTCTAGGTTGTGTTTCAAAATAAACACCTGCAAACAGCAGCGGTGCTTCCCCAGCTGGGCACGAAGGCAGGTGCAGGCCATGCCCTCCCGGCTCCCGCGGGCAATGCCCGTGCTGCTCCCCTGCCTAGGAAAACTCCACGAGCGCTGGCCGGAGCTCTGCCGCCCGTGATCTGCAAGGGCAGAAACCTTGCCAGGCCGGACGTGGGTACGTGCCAGCAGCACGGCACGGGTGTCTAAGGGCAGTGCCACACTTTAAAGTATATGTAGGACTTGACTCATCCTTAGCAAGAGCGCTGCAACAAGCGTTAGCCAGGCCACGGGGCGCGGGCTGACTGTTGTAAAGGCAGAGCCCTGCGTGCGCACGGGTGACCAGCGCCCTGTAACGCTCACGGCAGCCGCCGCTCCCCGTTACCCGCGTCGCCGGGGCCGCGGCCGGCGCGGGGCGCGCGGGGGCCACGGGGCAGGAGGCGCGCGGCCAGGCGGCACAGCGAGGAACGCGCGGCAGGCCCTGCGCACGGTGCCACCGCGGGCGGGGCGCGCGGGCGGGCGGGGCGCGCGGGGCGGGCGGGGCGCGCGGGGCGGGCGGGGCGCGCGGGGCGGGCGGGGCGCGCGGGGCGGGCGGGGCGCGCGGGGCGGGCGGGGCGCGCGGGGCGGGCGGGGCGCGCGGGGCGGGCGGGGCGCGCGGGGCGGGCGGGGCGGGCGGGGCGCGCGGGGCGGGCGGGGCGCGCGGGGCGGGCGGGGCGCGCGGGGCGGGCGGGGCGCGCGGGGCCAGGAGGCGGTGCTTTCCCCACCTCCCCGCGGCGCCGCCCTCCGCGCCCGAAGCCTGCGGGCGGGTACGCACACGCCTCCCGCAGCCGGGGAGGGGGCCGGGGCGGCGGCGCGGAGGCAGGAGAGGGGAGCGGGGAGAGGCGGCGGGGAGCGCCGCGGCGGGCCGGCAGCCATGGTGCTGGTGGTGGTGATGGGCGTCAGCGGCTCGGGGAAGTAGGTACCGGGCGGGCGGCGGGGGCTGCCCCGGGCGGGTGTTTCCGACTCGCCGTCGCCGCAGGCTGCCGGAGCCGGTCTGCGGGGGCGGGGTCTCAGCCCCTTGCCCGAGGGCCAGGGCAGGCTCTAACCGACTCTCGTTGCTTCCCTGCAGGACCACGGTGGGGTCGCGCCTGGCAGCCAAGGTGCGTGGCCGTGCCGGCTCCGGGGGCGGCGGGCAGCCCCCTGCCTGCGGGCGGCCGGGCCGGGCCGGGCGGGCTGGGGCGGGGGCGCGCTCAGCGCCGCGCCGCGCTGTGTCAGCGGTTGCTGCTGCTGAGCCGGCGTTGTAATTGTTACTAATCAACATGACGTAAGTGGTGATCCATGCTGTGGTGCAAGAGGCTTGGCGTAGAAATTACATCGTCATAAAGCCTGGGAGCCTTGTTAGCTCACCTGGTTTGGCTGAATGATCAATAATTTATATTTTTTTTTTTCTTAGCTCGGATGGAAATTCTACGATGCTGATGATTACCATTCTCCAGAGAACAAAAAGAAGATGGCAGAAGGAATACCACTAAATGACGAGGTACCTTGTATACACCCTGAAAGAACAGTCATCGACACAGTTACCTGAGTAACCTCTGGCACATCCCACTGCAGTGAGTTGTACTTCAGGTGGACTAGGCTGACTGTAGGCACAGGCTGAAATTACAGGTCTGCAGCCGGTAAGGGGGAGGCTTCTTGTGTTACAAAGATTTCTGAGTAAACAAAGTAGTTTTATCAAAGTGTGCTTGGTAGCTCACAAGGCGGTTGCTTCTGATTCAGGATTTCTCTCTCAGAAGTCTCTCCCTCTACATCAATATACAGGTCGTAGCTTTAGATTACATGCTGTTGCTTCGAGTTAAGTACAAGAAGACAAGCAAATATTTCTAGTGAAGTACATTTCATCACTTTCAGTTACTGCAGTGATTAGTCCACAAGATTCTGTTTTACAGGCTCCTTCTTAAAACGTCCTTCCTTCCCTTCAGCCTGTTGTTCAAGCTTAAACAGGTAGAAAAGATCAAGTTAGTTTCACAATACTTACAAATTGAGAGACTTGAGTGATTAGAAAAGTTACAAGATGACACCTCTTGAACTTTTTCTGGGAAATATCTAGAAACAAAGCTGAGCTAGGGAGTTCTTCAAAGCACTCTGTATAGTCTGAAAAACAATATTGTAGGTTCTAGAAACTTTAATCTTTCAGTATTAGTTGGAAGTTCATATATGCTAGCATGTCGTCTAAAGCAGCACTGTGCAAAGGAATGACTAAACCATTGGCGTATAGTGTGAGCAAGAGGGAAGCATCTCTTCTGAAGCTCCAGAGATGCAAAATTGTGAGTGCCTTCCAGTGGGACATGATTCTGTAATGACAATAACAAAGAGTTGTTGCATTTATTTGTCCATTTATCATTTATTGTACTCACTCAGCAATAACAGCATTGAAAGATGAAATGGGAGCAGTTGTTTAGTACTCAATATGTACAAAAAACTGTTTCTGGGAGCTTAACATTTAAAATAAGATTATAATAAGTTGATCGACCACTCACATTGTGTTTGCCTAACTACCAAGCAGAAGTATTGCAAAATTGTGGCTATGACAACACATTTGTGATTGCTACCGACATAAAAATGATATATTTTATTGCAGATAACTAAATTTAAATCTGTTCCTGAAAATCTCAACTTTGATCCAAAGCATTGTGTGTATGTGCCAAGATACAAGGAAAAAGAAACAACAATTCAGGCTGTACATTTGAATTGTATAATGGAAGCAAGAGAGAAGTTGACTGTCATTCAAAGGTTTACAACATGCATGCTACATGTAAATACAAACTACTTCCATCAGATAGTTCCAGGTATCTGTAATGTAAAAAGTACTATTCCACTAAAAACATCGTACTGACAACATGAGCACTTCTTGTTAGCCTTCAGGTGAATCTGCGTTAGGAAGAATGAGAATCAAAACTGAACTTGCTGTACAGTTTAATGCTAATTTTCATCTCTAGTCAAAATGCTCTAGATGTTGGAACTAATTGTTTCAAATCAATTTCATAAACAATTTTGAACTAACTTGTTTTCTATCTAGGACAGGATTCCCTGGCTTTGTGTATTGCATGATATACTAAGGAGGTAAGAGAACATCTAGCTGTGAGGAGTTTAGGCTAAAGAAAATAAAAAGTACCAAAAGTATTTTTCTCCATTGCATTCCAAAGCAGAAATGTATGTAGTAGTGTAAAAATATTCTGCAGGTAGTAAAGCCATTCCATTTTCATTTATCTAAGCTGTCACAGTAATTGCTAAGGGTGAGATAATGCCTGAATAAAAGTGTTGGGAAATTGTTGCCAATGATAGTTGTTTTTCTACTGTCTGTGTAAAAATAATTTCAAGGATCCAGTTCAGTAACACGCCTGACATTAGATACTTACAAAGTACATAACCACAAAATCCACCAATAGTGACAGCAGGATAAAATTTTATAAAATATTGTTAAAGATACAGTGTCAAGTTTGCTTGACATCATCTGCCATAGGATCCTTATAGAGAAGCTGATGGAAGTTAAGTGCTGGATGAGCAGACAGTGAGGTGGATTGAAAACTGGCTGAACAGCCAGGTGCAAAGGGTGGTGATCAGTGGCACGAAGTCTGTCCGGGGGCCGGTAACTTAGTGGTATACCCCAGGGGTCAGTGCTGGGTCCTGTCCTGTTTAACATCTTCATTAATGATCTGGGTGATGGGGCAAAGTGAACTCTCAGCAAGTTTGCAGATGACATCAAACTGCGAGGGGTGGCGGGTCTAGAGGGACCTTGATAGGCTGTGGAAATGGGCTGGCAGGAACTCCATGCAGTTTAAGAAGTGCAAAGGCCTCCCCCTGGGGAGGAACAGCCCCAGGCACCAGTACAGACACTGCCCGGCACCCAGCTGGAAAGCAGCTTAGCAGAAAAGGACCTGTGGAGGTGCTGTGGCAGACACCCAAGCTGAATGAGCCAGCAATGTGCTCTTCTGAAAAGGCAGGCCAGCAATATCCTGGGCTGTATTACACAAAGTATTGCCAGCAGGTCGAGGGAAGTGATCCTTTCCCTCTCCTTAGCACTCGTGAGGCCACACCTGGAGTGCTGTGTTCATTTCTGGGTTCTCCATCATGACAGAGACATGAACATACTGGAGAGTATCCAGTGATGGGCCATGTAGGTGATGAAGGGACTGAAGCGCCTCCCAAATGAGGAAAGGCTGGGAGAGCAGGGACTCTTTAGCTTGCCTTTACACCGTGGCTGTTCCTTGCTTGAGCACACCAGGTGAGCATACCTCATTGGTGCGGGCTCATTTACTGAGAAGTTTGTCTGGATTGTTACTCTGGATCCATTGCCTTATGTTACATGCTAGCCCAAGGCTACTGCCCAGCTCCAGAAACTTTGCAAAATCAAGTATACTTTAAAAGACCCTAATGCCAGTGTTTTAATTACTGGTACAAGTAGCTGAGGCTGGCATTGGCTTACCTAGGTGAAAATAGTAGATATTATAAGTTCTTGTTTCCTTGTGCACCAAAATCTGATGAACAGAGCATAATTTTTAAATAGATTCATACCTAATTTTAATTTGATTACAAAACTAATTCTGGATTTGCTTTTCAATGAAACAGACACACCCACCATTTAATGCTTCCTTTATTTTAAGAAACTTTACCAGTAAAAAATCCTATGTGCAAGGCATTAATTTACTTGCATCCAATCCCTTGTTTAACTTGAAGTGGACATATATGCAGTGCTGCCATTACAGGAAACATAGAATAGAACATTACAGTTAAATATGACACAATGAAAACAGGTGTTGAAAGTATACCTCCGTATGTATTTAAGAACAGAGGCCTGTACTGTTCAGCAGCCACATACTCTGAACAGATTAGTACAGTAATTTTATAGATAACAGATGGGAGTTTGTATGGATATTCAGTTGCTGCTGTTCTCAGCAAGTGGGGAAATGATGGTGATACTTCCCAGTGCTAGAACTAAATTTGATTTGGGAAAGAATGGTGGCTAATAGAAAATGTTCCCAAGATTTACATTTTACCAAGAGGCTGGCTAGCCTGACCTCACTTTCAAATCACATCTTCACCTGCATTGGTAATTTGATTTCAAAATCCTGTCAAAATTATGAAAAAATGCCGCTTCTCCCAAGGCTGTCCTCTGCAGGGATCCGGGTCTCATCTCCCTTGTTCAGTAGAACTAATACAGAATAACATTTTGTTATACCACACGTGGATGTATTTTTTTCTTCTTTCATTTTTGATAGAGAAGACTCGCGTAGCCAAGATGCTGTTCTGGCCTGTTCTGCACTGAAGAAGATGTACAGGCTTGTATTAGTTAGCGGAGCATCTGCAATTGAAAGCAACCAGCCAGCACAACCAGGAGAAAAGCCAGCACTGAAGATCCTCTTTGTTCATTTGCATGGGCCTATAAACATTATTGCTGGCCGCCTGGAGAAGAGGAGAGGACATTTCATGCCACCTGAACTTCTCAAGTCTCAGTTTGATACTCTGGAGCCTCCTACAGCACCAGAAAATTTTATTACCGTCAGTGTAGAAAAATCTCTCCCCAAGATATTGCTGGAGATAGAGAGTGCCATTTTGCAGGATGAGGCTCTTCTAGAGTAATACCCTGAACTACACATGCAGAAATTATCTTTTAAGATATTAAGATTGTGAAACAGCATTTTAATTATTAAGTTAAAAACTTAATTATTAAATAGAAACAAATTGTTTTTCTTGGTACTTAAATGGATTGCAATATTAAGAGCTTTTTTTTTAGTATTTTTATCATGGCTCTGTAGAAGATGTGCAAGATGAAATTTTCAAAAACTGTCAACTTCTTTAACCCTTCACCATATGAAGTTAAAACTCCCATTTTAGGAAAAGCCTGCTTTTGAATATCCTGCCAAGGGTCATACACAATAATTAATTTTCCTCATTTTAATTTTTACTCTGTGGACATGGGCACTTCTGCTATTAAGTGATGAAATAATTTACAGCTTTGTTAGAAACAATCTATTTTTCTAGAAGTGTAAGAGGCAGGAACATGGATGATGAAGTTCTGCGCCTGACACTACCACTGTCTCACTACCAGATCTTCAGTAAGTTGTAGCTTTGTGTCCTAGCTAACCAGGGCACTGGTGACCTCATGAGAACTTCTGTGAACTCTTACTGAACACCCAGCTGAAAAATGTGAGGAAAAAAAGGTAGTGGTGGTGAGGCAATATACAAAATGCAATTAATTGTATGGAAAGTTTTAGAAATAAAGTGTAAGTGGCATCATATTGGCTCTCAGCTCATGGTTTTCATGTATAAAGCACACGCATTAATGAGGTACAGTGGAGAGTGAGTCAACCAGTGATCAATACTCTATACAAATTGAGTGAAAATAATACAAGATTGATAGACATTTCCTTCTTATAGAAAAACTAATACCTCTCTCACAGTTGGACCTCCTCCTTCACTTCCCTTTTCTGGTGTGTGCTTTAGTTTTCCACCTCTGCCAATGCCCACTCCAACACATGCATATGGATAGGTGTTCATACAACTGCTTTAAAGCTTAAGATCAAACTATTTCTAATGCACATTTCTCACTTTTTTTTTGGTGATTGGAAAATTCCAAATAGCCTGTCTGTTACCTAACTCACAGAATTTAAGGCTGAAATCCTTTTTTATTGCCAGAGTTTCTTAAAAAGTTCTTTATGTCTTGTTACACAAGGGATGCCATGTTTAGCTTAATGAAATCTACAGATAGTTTCTGTAAGAAACAAATATTTGGGTCACATCTGAATGGATGCCATTGCACATGGATCATTTTTACTGTCATGCAATTTTTTCATTTCTAGGATGACAGATGAACTCCTTTAGAATCAAAACTCATGTTTCAAAACATCTTTGGTGTAATTTTTACCTGGATAACTATCTGATAACCAAGACAAACATTTGTCTTAGTTTTCATTATGTATGAGTAGTAAGGGCTTTGTAGTTCACTAGACAAACTACTGTGCTTAGATCAGTACAATAAATAGGTGTTACTTGAGTGAAAGCAGACATTCTTAGAAACAGATTTGGGGTTGTGTATGTTAACATACCCACACAGAAGTGGCCTTTTCGTGTTTGTTCGTGACCCGGAGGGAGATTACCAGGCTGTTACCAGTTTTAGTCTCCTGCTGTACAGCACAGCAGCATTAGAAACAGGGCTTGCTCTCAGTTCAGAGTCTGGTTATGGTGAGAGCCAAGGTGCAAGCTTAAAACAGAGGCAAAGGTACGTGCAAAAGACAGGTATGTCTGTCTGATCCTTAGCACCATCAAACTTCAGCGACTAGGCACCTCTTCAGACAAAGTGACTTGTCAGAACGGTGAAGGTTTAGTAGCTGTGATAGTCAAAGAAACGGCACCCTCTCGTGGTACCTCCCGCTTTTTGTGATGTCTTCCTATTTTCCCAATACACAATTTTACAAAGAAAGCCTCTGTAATATACCCATTACTAAATAGAGATCTGTGCTCACTTTTTTTCAGACAGAGTAAAACTAGGTCAGGACACTGAACAGTGATGGGAAAGCAGCTGCACCCTGTCACAGATATGATCAGACCTTAAAAAAACAATAGTTGGGCAACATTCTCAAGCATGAGTTCTGAAAAGACTAGACTCCCGATTTTGAGATCTGTTTGTCAGCTTTTATGGGATGCTCCCGAAGCTGCTGGCACCAGCAGAAAATTGTACTCAACACTTAAAAACTATTCCCTCTTAGGAAAGCCAATGTAAGCACCTAGGGTTTTGTAAGTCTTTTCTGAACAAAACAGTATGTTCTTACTTACAGCCAAGTCATGCTTTGTCAAATTAGGTTGCGGTATTTCTCACTCTTAGCTCCCATGACAGGAGTATTTCCTTTCCTTAGCTTTTTAATATTTTGCCTTTTGCTTTTACTTAAAGCAAAACAGGTATTTCTACAGTTCAAATGATTCTGAAAGGACAACAAAGCAACCATTTAGATAAACATGTCACAAGATACATGTAGTTTTCACAGCCTGGAGTTCAGTACTTTAGTCTGTCAAGTCCTGATCAGCTGGTGCCTGAAGCTTGCAATTCCCACTTCCATTAACAGAAGACACCTCTGTATCTTCACTGTTCTAGCCCCCACATTAACTAGGAATTATCAGCACCTACCTAAAGCTAGTCATATTTTGCAGACTTGGTGCTCATGAGAACCTCCCATTTCCAAGAAAGGGCAGCTGACAGTAAGTGAACACAGCAAAACGTTAAACACACATCAGTTTTTCTCAGAATATGGATCTGAAGATAATGCCAAGCATCTGCATTTCTCTCTGAATCTCAGAAAAGGCAGGAGTTTGCCTCCACCATACTTTATCTCAGAGAGGGACATGAAGCCAAAAAAACTGCACAACCTGCCCGCTCCATAAACAAGTAGAAACCAAGAAGCAGTTACGGTGCAGGTGAAATCTTCACGAACACAACTTCTTACAGATGCTTTACCTCTACACTCTTCTGGCTTGCTTTTTATTTAGAAAAGGAAGATTGCAAGGCTCCTGGGAAACCTTCCATTAGCTCCATCTCACATTCAGTTTATTTTCCCCAACACAGGACCATGCTTGTGTAACGAGCTGGACAGAACCGTTAGTTTACTAAAACTTTTGCCACAGTGCCACATACCTGACCTTTGCAATGCTAAATCCACAGGGGATTGCAGGAGTGGCTGGCTTTTTTCCCCTACACGGGAAAAGCCTCCAGTTTTCTGCCAGCCTGTTCACATGCAGCTGCAGGAAAGTGCAAATTATTTAAAAGAACAGCACATTCGCATTTTGCATGCCTGGCTGTGGACCCCAGCTCCATAATTTGAGACAGTTTCAGATACTGCATAAAAGGTTGTTGTCAACTTAATCTGTTGTTATCTGCTGTTCTAAACTATAAAAAAGCATTACTTCTCTTCATTTACATCTTGTGCATCACAAATTAACAGATGTCAGTTACCCAAATGCTAACCACATAAAACCACTCTTGATTTCAAGGAGGCTTGGCATGTGTAGAGTGGAAGGAAGAGATCGCAGAAGAATCCCTGTACTTAAGTTTCATTTACCTGCCAAAAGACAACCCCACCTTTCATTTACACCCACCCCACCCCCTGCCTTTTTTTTAAGTGAACTGAACACTGTATTAGGGATGTTGTGTTCAGGTTAGTTGGGCAGGTTATTTATGTTTAGCTCAGGTTATTGGGATGCAAGCTTTCTGTCTGTATTTTGAAATTCATTTAGCAAAGGCAGCAAAAGCTAAGAAGGAAACATCTGGAGTTAAAAATTGTTTTTTCTCTGCCATGTTTCTGCCATGAGCACAATTTATCTATGGAAGATAGATGCTCTATACCTCCTCAAGATTTTATGCTAAGCATAGTTTGTAACATGCTGTGTAAATACTGTACCTAATACAGCATAAGCATTTTGCAATGCTATGAGGAAATACAAATGAAATGCTAGATCCCAGTAACAGTATCCATTCATACATTACATACAGAAAAGGTACAACCTTCTTAAAACTACACAGGTTGTCTATACGGGCAAAGGAACAACCCCAGCTGCCTGGCAACTCTGCTCTAAATTGAGGTGGTTATTTTATTAGGCAGGCACTGGACCAAGAAGAAACCACATCCTTAAAACTAGAAATCTTGCTGTCACATTCCCAACAGTACTGTAACAACCTTTGATTTGAATATACATATTTTAAATGGCATCTGTCAATTCACACTACCATGACTTCCAGCTTTTTCTTTTTGCAGCAGTTACTATCTCTAGCAATAGTTACTATCTCTAGCAATAGTCTGATTATCAGGCAAGGCAGCTCTGTAGACCGGATCAATCCTACCAGATCATTTGGTCCAGTGTAGGGGAAAAGGAAAAGAAAACAGAGACAAGCTTCAGGCAGACATGCCCTTTTTCTGGTCCAAAATGCAAGCAGTTCAAATACAAGTTACCGAAGTGCTTGCAGTTAACTATAATGGCTCCTGAAAGAAGAGGTAGATCATACTTCTTAAGAGAGAATTTTAGAAAGATGGTAAAAGCAGCAATGGGGGATGGGGAAGCAGTGCACTAACAGAAACACTGTAATATGCCATTACACCACCAAGTGTTATCATTCTTTTATTGTTAAAGATTAATAAAAAGTCTACCCTACTTACAAACTTTATTCCATTTACTGTGTTTTCTGAAAATCCCTCCTATGCAAAAGCTGGCTCAGTGTTTTACCATCACTTACAGAAAGTCAGTAACTGTTGTTACTAGTTGACAATACTTACTGATAAATATCACCTGTATTTCAAGAAGGAAACTTAGCTCAAGGCTCACTGTAGAATGTAGATCAAATTTCACCTCTTGCTGAATTGCAATAAAATTTTACTTCAAATATAGCATCTCCTAGTTTGTAACATGCAACTGAAATACTTACATAGGTGAACTGCATACTGTCTCAAGAAAGCATTCATGCTAATTAGATTCATTGTTTTAGTGCCTTGGTAAAGCTTGCTAAAATTACTCCCTTCCCCACCCAACCTTTTCATTTGACAGTAGGCTTTCTGCATGTTACAGATTGTATTCTCAAAAGGACTTGCCTTCTGTATGATGAGGGGTCTTAAATTTATTAAAACAAGGCCCTAGTAAGGCATGTTATAGTCAGATTAGTTACTCTGAAGATCCTAACAAAGTCTTGTGAAAGTAACTGTAAAAAGGTAGTGATTATTCTACAGAAACTACTTGCTATCTGTATCACCTCCCTATCACAGTCATGCACTTGGTGCAATGAAAGCTACCCACCCAATAGAAGTCACTGTGAAGGTATGATGATGGGTCTGATCACTGGCTTGGCAATAATTTTGCACCCAAACTATAGGTATTTTGAATTTAATATAATCAAAACCTTTTATCTTACCAATAGATTCTATTTTAATCTATTCCTGTTTATTTTAACACTTCATGCTGTTACCTCTATGAGACTTTGATCCAGCGGCAGAGGCTGCTAACCAGGAGAACTTCCTGAAATTTTCCCAGTGCCATGCATCACCAGTATTTGATCAACTTACTTACTGCCAAAGTAAGACAAGATTACTAGACAGTGACTGAAACTTCCCTTCTGTGGTAAGAATACAACACAGCTACTGCCAACAAAACTGCATACATGGCTTTCACAAAAGTTTTTACAATTTCACTATATGCTGAAGTGTGCTCAGCTTCTTCCTTCGTGTTGCATTATAATTTCCCTTCAAAGTGATTAACAACCTTGAGTTAAGCTATTTGCAAGCAATGATTTTTAGAGCAAAATGAATTAATACTTGTACCAGAAAAAGAATGTTCAAACCCAGTGTTTAAAAGCACTACAGGAATTCAGTGAGCATATTCACAACTACACTGACGAAGAAGACCAATAAAAAGCAGATGCTATTCAGTAACACACACACACACACACACACAGAGTAGCATCTTTTGTTCTGCTACCCCATTTTATCTAAGTTAGTCATCTTCAACATCATATACCTCTTACTTTCTTCCCTCTGCCTTACAGAGGTGGGGAATATTCCTGGAGCTTACACTTAAGTTATCATCAACTGCAAACACACTGAGACAAGATGCTTAAAGATTCTTTTAATTCATTTATTACCTGTGCACAAGAGAAGTAACTACCAATAAAAACTCAGGAGATATACAGTATTTTTTACATGGTTGTTAAAAGGAATTAGAATATCACATGACCATGAATGAAAGTAATATTTCCAATTACAAATCAGAATACATGTTAGAATCCTAATGGAACAAGCCAAAAAGCCTTAGAAGCCGTTCCAGAGCACAAGTCAGTGCCCCTTTAATTTGCACAATAATAAAGGTAATTTACAGTTAATCTTTGTGAATATTGAAACAATGTTACAATGCAAGTTTCTGTACAGTTAGATTTAAAGAGATAACCAGAACAGTAACTCTAGTATATTTTAGCTGAACTTGCTTAAGCATTTTTGCTGACATGGTAGTCAAAGATGCTGAAAGATTCTACACTGAAAAGAGTCTTACGACTTTTTTTTTCCCCTGGCTTTTTTGCATTTCTTATAATCTCATTCTATTGCAATGTGTAAATCTCCAGAAATGAGCTGTCTCCATTGTATATATTGTGTTTATACAAATTAAAGCAAAAAAAAGGTAGTTACTGAAGTGGTGTAAGTCTTTCACCATTTTGCTAGCAAAAAACCCCAAAAAAACCACCATGCCAAAATCACAATAAGCAGTATTGGTACCCACAAATTGTAGCTTCAATTAATTTTGTTTCATTTTTAATTTGTATTCTACATAAATTACTACTGAAAGCTAATGCTTAAGTAGTAAATAAATTGGACAGTTGTAAGTCAGACAAAACCTGCTCACCCAACTGTGAAAGCTGAGATTGTTTCAAAAAAATCACAAATAATGCAGAAAAGTGTGATGCATGCAAAAGTGAAAATGCATTGATTCCCACTATTTGAAGAAAACTACTGCACTCCACCTTAAAATGCATCAGATTGATTTTAGTTGTAACAAGACAATCCCAAGAGTCAGAATGAAATAAAGCAAATATTTTAAAGATTTAGAAGTTGTTATCAAAAATAAATTACATTTTTTCAAGTTAAAGAAACACTGCTATGAAGGCTGAGAACCAAGCAGCCTTTCAATAGCTGCACTGACGTCTCCTCCTGTTGCTATTAGCGCTTGTAAGTTTGCTTCACGGTTCAGAAAGCCCATTGCACTCAGCTGCTCCAGTTGTTGCTGAAATCGAACTTCTGGATTTTGCAACTGCTAAGAATAAAATTTCAAGCTATGAAGGCATAACACACATTTAGTAAAGTAGAGGATCTAAACGCAGCTGGTTCTGCACCACTCTTGTCTTTACAAATTTTTTACTACATCTTTTTCGAGATCCTAAAACTATACTATGACATAAAAAAAAAATTCAGTTTTGAATTGAATTTAACAAGTCAGACCAGCTTCCAAGAGTATCTACACTTACATGACATTCTTGAACTGCAGGAAAAGCTGCTTCTTTGATAGAAAAGGATTAAAATTAAACTGGGTAAGTATGTCTCATGAACATTTTCTTAAAGACAAGCACATACATGTTTTTTTATTTAAATGAAACAGAGTTCAGCCTAGTAATATGAAACAGCAAGGATTATGATGATGTCACTGTTGGCAATAGTGAACAAAGACTTTTTTTCTTTACATAAAAATCACATAATTGTTAATGCTCCAAGCACTTGTTCACTAAAATTACCCAAATTCTAATTGTTAGAAAGCTTCAGTCTAAGGCAAACTGGCAGCTGTGCTTTATGGGATTATCTGGCTCACGCAAACTCATGGCAAAATTCTGCATAATTTCAGTGGTGTATCAGTTCAGAGGCATATCTGAATCAGAACAATTATAGAAAATAATATGCTGAAGTAATACTGAGAAGCATTTTTGAAATCAGTGAGTTGATTCAGACATTAAGACAAAACTTGTGCAGCCACTGCTAATTTTCCTTTTGTTCTAATTCAACAGTTTCATACATCAAGAAATTGCCACCAGTATTTAAAATCTGCATATGGTTCCACACCAATCCAATGTAAAGACATAACCTGGAATTTAAGAACTGCCTCCCACTTGCTTCCCCCATGCAAAACTAAAGAGAATGTTGACTCAGTAGTGCAAGATTTGACAACTTAAGTGAAAATGTATAATATGGTTTCCCACAGTGACACCCACCAACACTTTCTTGTGGTTAGAAAACTAAAAGAGTCTGTCAGATCAGCAAGCTGAACTAACTCACCCTGTGGCAACAGAAAAAGCAGGACTGCCCCTTCCACCAGCGGTCTGCCATTACACTGGGTATGCACCACAGTGTTAGGGTGCCGTTTCACACAGCATTCTTGGAGAGTTAACAGCGTGTCTCCTTTAAAGCCAATCTTCTTCACCACCCTACAACTACTGGCAAAACTGCTACTTTTGCTTGACTTTTGGAACTCTGGAAACCCTTAATCCCACTCAGCATGTTAACAAAATGCACTACAGTCTGGACCTGCAGGATGTCAATGAAGCCATACAACAAATTCAGTCTCCAAATAACCAGAGTGTGGTTATTCCAAAGCGTGGGACAGAGGCTTAGTTACAGCTAAAGAGTGGCAGCCCGCAATAAAGACAAAAAGCACAGAGGTAACGATGTTCAATACGCTTTTCTCTTGCCTGAGCCCACAATTCACTTGCCAGCAAACCTTCCCATCCCAATGTGCCTCAATCTTTCCAAGCACTTCAGAAATTAAAGGGTATGAAGATGAGTGCATAAAAATCAACTGTTTAAAGGATACTTCTACTCAAGTTCAATGTTTTTCCAGCATTAACTTGCACAGGTGCAACACCACTTTTAAACCCCCTCTACTCTCCTTTGACCAGAAGTATTTAGGGGGCTCTCCTCTCAACAATCAGCTTCCTTTCTAGTGGTCTACAATGCAAAAACCAAGTAAGAATTTTAAAAAAATCTAGAATATAGTGATGTACTTTACCTGAGCATTTGCACCAGCAAGCGCCTGCAACATTTGCTGGACAAACTGCTGATGACCAGGTTCAGCAGTTCCTGATGTTGGACTTGTACTGTCACTGGGAGCAGAACTAGGTACAGTGGACCCTGCAGGAGCTCCAATGCTTCCTAATCCACCTAAACCAGGATTAAATCTGCATAAATGAGAAAAAGAAATACACTGCTTGAATTATAAATTGTAGCTTGCCTTCTCAGTTATTTAATTACAGTAAAAATCCTGTTCAAGAGGGAATGACAATTTAAGTAGTAAGACCAGAGTCATCACTGTTTAGAAGCGCACAGCAGGCAAAACTGGCAGCTTCTAAAAAAATTTTAGTTAAACTATAAAAGGCAGGAAGAGTCATCTTTAATAAAAACTGGTTAAGTCTCCACGTGTAAAAAGAATGAACAACGAAACACAAGAGAAAAGGTCTTGTCTAAATTTGTAAGACTGATTCTTACCCTGGTATAAGCCCCGGTGCTTCTGTTGCTAGCGTCTGCAAGCCCTGCTGAATCTGTAGCAAAGCCTGCATTGCTCTGGGGTTTGACATAGCTGATATCGTGTCAGGATTCTGCATCTAAGAAAAGGAGATAAACTCTTCCAATATATGCAGACATTCACAGTTAATCTTTATCACTAGATGTTTTACAGAATCTGATATAACTTCTGAACTTGTTATGCAGCTTTGAGTATTTACATGAAATCCTTCAGGTATTTTTCCTTTTTTGAGAAAACTTTCATAGGAGGTCATCAATGAACTCTCTAGATGTGGACTAAGTCTTTCAAATAAGAAGTACACAGGGAAAAGTGTTTTTCATTTCCTCTTCCAGCAGACTTTGTAATCTTTCAAAGCTATAGGACTGTATTAGTCCAACTCATTCTAGATTTAGTCTCCTATATCGTACTACTGGTAAGCAACTATGGTGAACACAATGGAACAAGACCAACAGGTATCCAAGTTATATAATATTTATTTTTCCTAGCTAAATTGAGACCACAGCAGTGCGATCATGACTATTTATGCATGTCTTCCTATCTGTAGTGCCCTCAGAGCCTAAAAAAATGCAAATACAGTGCCAAACATACTAGCAAGCAAATGTAGAATATTCAAGGCCTCTCTCTCTCCTGTGACTTCAATTAACCGGCTTTCACATCCACAGATACTTTAAAAGGCAAATTCTTTTCATTTCTGAAATTAAGTGTCCAGAAACCTAACTGTTTTAGATACAAACCCAAAACTAATGGCTTATGCTCACCTCTGCTTAGAGATGCCATAGATAAGTGAAAAGTAATGTTTCAGTCACAAGTGACACAGCCTTGGTAGCCAGACCTACTTCAAACAGCAGACAGGTTTGTTAATCTTAGCAGCCTTCACTTGGCAACTACACCAAATTCCTTCGGCTGCAAAAACATTTTTGATTCGCATAGAAGTTACAGATTAAGGTCAAACTACCTCTGGTGCAGAGAACTGCAGAATAGGACATGAACTCTGGTCTGGAATATGGGTGCATACTGAGACTTAAGCACAGCAAGTTGTTAATATTCTCCATTCATCTCTTGGACTTTTACCTTCCTGACAGCTAGAAGTCTGAAAATAACTAAATATAGCTGGTAAAGTTTACTCAAATTTTAAAGAGGAAAACATTTTGCGTTCTCCAAAGAAAGCTGCTGCAACTACTTAAAGAAATTATTTAAATCCCAACTTACTGTCTCATATTTCTGTTACTTTACAGAAATGGTGGCCCAACAATTCTCGGAGCACTTAGGTGACCTGGATTTTCCCTCTATTAAAGTTATTAATTTCAGCTGTTAAGTAGCAGCAGCAATTCTTTCCTAGTTCTGCCAGGCAATTGCCCTTTATTGCAAAAGATGCCTTCCATTATGCAGAGGAACATTCCATGGTTTCTATCACCTAAACCCATAATATAAATGCCAGTAGACAAGCAAGGGAGTACAAGCTGCAGTGCTCTCAACATTCTAAGAATATCCAGCTATTTCTACACTTCACCTGCTAATGCTGCTGATCATCTGACCTAACATAGCGAATACAGCAGAGAACTAGCTGTGCAGATAAATTGCAAGGTGATACTGAGATCTTGGCAACGCACATTTACTCTGATATGAAGGACTGCCTAATGATGAACTCATGCATTTGATTAAGTCTTCAATTCCTAAGAAAAGTCTTGCTTGCTCCTATTTAGGGAACACAGTACTACTACACGCTGTGGCAGCTAATACCAAGCAAATACCTAGACTGCAAACACAATGATATTAAGAGGGGAAGATGGTGGGAGGCCAATCTTTACAGGCAAAAAAACTTCAGAACTCACTTCTTTTGAATTAGACATGCTGTAAGATCTCTTTCCCAAATACTCAAGGTAGGTTTGAAGAGGTACAAGAAAAGCATAATGAAACTTTATTCTAGTAGTGGGAGAAGTACTAAGCTTTTTAATTTGCAAAACAAATCATGTTGCAAACAGGTGTTCTTCAACTGATGAGCCATTAGAACTCCTTCCAAGCAAAGAAGCAAAAGCAAATCTAAGCAGTTGCACTAGCCGAAGACAAAAACATCCGCTAAAAATCAGGTTTAACTTTTAAAAAGGATAGAGCCATTAAGCAAGAATTTATTACTACGTGACAATCCAACCTGGTGTCTAAAGCTAAAGAGAATATATTACAGAATCTAGCTTTTAGCCAAATCAAAGACACCAGTTTATTGAAAATATTTCTCACTGATTTGCAGACATGTATTAGCAGCTCTATTTCATCTTACTTGCTGAAGGAAAGTTGGAAGTTGTTGTCTCATTTGTTCCTGAAGTTGAGGATTTCCAGCAAATAAAGGATTATTCAACATCATCTATGGGACAAAAATATTTAACTTCACAAAGATCAAGTAGTAAAAACCACACGGGGTTTGAAAACTACTTACATGGTAATAGTCTATGAAAATAACCTCATAGAATAATGATCATCTACATCTCCTTTGACCAAAACTTGTTATGAACAACCGGACTAGAACACACTGCAGAAGTTTTTTGGTTGGGTTTTTTTTTTTTTTTTAATTCATTTATGCTGCTGTTGTTTTAGTTTGGTTTGTTTGGGTATTTTTATCTTTTAAGTGAATGAACTGCCAGATAATTGCCAAGACAACCTCACTTGTATTACAAGAAAATCCTTGTCTGCTCAGCCTCCACTAGAGATCTAAGCAATGGCTTCCCTGCAAACGTCACCTGAAGTGAAGGACATTTTCCAATTGAGTATTTACTACAGAGAAGATAATGTTTTTTTAGTCTCAGTTCAGGATTTGACTTTGGATATTACTGCTTTAAGTAAAATTTGAAAGCACTTCTATGATAGCATTCATAAAACGGCACCTGAACTTCTACAGTGAGCACAAGTCACAAAACAGAAGCTGAAACCAGAATCATTCCTAGACTGGGCACCACCTCACCTCCCTTCACTTCTCCAAAGCTAGTAAGGGTATTTATTTACTGGTAGATCTACTGTAATTTACAACCAAAACATTCATTTTGTCCAACTGGTTCTTAGGCTGGGTCACAAGTTTAGGGCTGTACAAAACATACACAAACTTACAAGTTATTTTAGAAGCATGCCTGGCATGATGTCCAATTACAAATTGAAGAAGCTCACTGCAACAAATTATTAAGTATAAGTAGGTAATAATTTCAGTGAGTTAGGGCTTAACATTGAAAACTGGGCCACTCACTACAGACAACTGAGATGTGAAAATTTAACTGTGCCATAGATTGAACTTTTTTTTTTTTCTTTTTCACATCAATACACACAATACATTACTATACCAAATGCATTTACCTGTACAGCAAGATCAGGATTTTGGCTTAATGACTGCATCATGCTTCTCATATAGGGTGCAGACAACATATTCTGCATAAGTTGTGGGTTTTCTGTTATCTGCTGCAATAAACTCTGCATTCCTGGTGTGTTGAACATACCAGCTTTAAAAAAAAGTAAAAGGCCACTTTAGCAAACATCCTGACTATCATCAGATGAATTAGACTACCTAGAACCAGGATATAATCACTTGGTTTCTAAGAGTTTTAGTCCCTGAAACATACCTCAATGCAGTTCTGCCTCCACAGACATCCTAGAAGACAGAGGCTGTATCCAACAAGCAATCCCACTAAGTATCCAAAATTATTAGCTCTCACATTTGTCTCCAAACAGGAAAAATACTATCATTTATATAGAGATTCCCTGCCTTTGTTATTTTAAGGCAATACACAAGTACTATTACCACTCTTTGTTTACTTTTTATGTTTATTTTTCTACAGAGGACTTTGCTACTGGTCAAATGTTCTACAAAAGTAAATAGCACCAAAAACTCTGAAGCAAAAACTCTCTAATGAAAGCATAATTTCCTGCAAGTCCCAACTATGTGCAAATATATAAAATTGCAGTAACAAACATACCTCCTAGTCCAGGTCCCAAATTTGGTACAGTTGAGCTCTGCCCTGTGCTGCCAGAGGTGCTGTTTCCAGCACTACTGCTGCCACCACTCTCACCACTGGTGGTGGTACTTGTTGTGGAAGTCTGCGAGCTGGACTGAGGAGCCCAGGGATTTGGTAGAGGATCTCTATTTTCTGTACGAGATGGCTGACTGTCCCCTCCTGTTGATGCATTGCTTACTAAAGAAGCAAATGGGTTACCTCCAAACTACAGGGGAAGGAAAGCAAACATGTATTATCTGCTAAAGCAAACAGTTTATACATTGGCTATAAATGACAAATTACCTTCCAAAATTACAGAAGGTGGTAAGCGTTGATGGCTCTTGATAAGTCATACTCACCATTCTATAGTAATTCATTGTAAATATTCTGAAAAGACTAGAGATACTAGCCCATCCAGAAAAAATTAAATCACATTTTTTTGAAAGCAGTGTTCTACTACACTGGTATTTTGATCACAATAAGATTGTATCTTGCATACTGGTTTACAAATTCAAAGCCTTTTTTCCTTCCCATCTTAGGTTCCAAGTTACTAAACACACCCCTAAAAAAATATTCCTGGACCTCAGAATTTTAAGGCAAAGAATTAAAAGAAATTAAAATCAAGTAATACAGGAACCCATTAACTTTAAAATACTTTCTCAAATACACAAAGCAATACCTGTATTTCTTCAAGCTTAGAGAAGCACCAAATTTTTAAAGCTCTTTCCTCCTCCCCTCAAGAGTAAGAGACCACGTGTTGACTTCAAGCTTCAAGAAACATTTTGTCACATACGCATTTTGAAATTTACATTACTTACATGTTTTTGTTTTAAAAAAATTTTTACTTTCAGTGGCATCTGCAATCTTTTCTCACCTGTTCCTGTGCTGCATTCATCATTGGCTCCTGAATATCTGTGTACATACGTCGTAAGGCATTGTATCCACCTGGTATACTTTCAAGGTTGCTCAACGCTCGGTCTTGGTTTCGCATCATTTCCTGCATCATTGCAGGGTTTCTAGCAAGTTCTAGTGTCTAGAGAAGTGGAACGTTTAATCTGTATTAATAAGAAATCCATTCTAAGGCGAATGGATTTCAGCGTTTGGCAATATCTCAGTTACCACTGTTTAACCCGGTTTGAAATTATGATTAAAGCCAAATGAAGATGTCAGCTTAGTGGGACTCAAGTGAATTCAGTACTTAGCCAGCGTTCTACCACAACTGTCATTATGTTCATTGGGTCAGGAAGCACTGGCTAAACAGAAGAAAAACCTGGATTAAACTGTTCTTTTATTTCTTCATCTTCACAGCACGAAATACTCCTACCATTTCCAACATCATTACAACAGGCAGTTTATAGTAAGAAATTTAAAGTAAATACCTACATTTTCAGAAGCACCTATTTTTCTTCTGATACCTTCTGCCAAACACCATATGTTACATACCATTAATTTTAGAAGTACTCAGAAATACCCCCAGTTAGATAAAACTAAAATATGTGGTATTTTGGATAATTACTACTTCTGGTACAGAGGGTTTCAAGTGCACACACAGACATCCAACTCTAACCTCCGAAGGCATGATTACACAGTCCTCAATGTCAGAACGATGTCGCAGACCTTCTGAATTATCAGTCTATTTTGGACATTAACAACTAGAAACGCAAGTATCAGTTGTCTACAGCAATCTCTTACGGATTTTCTAGTAAGCCTAAATACTTCAAGAATATTTAAGCACGTCCAATTCCTGTTCTGTTGTTCACAGTTACAATATAATCAAAAGTCATGAACTTACAGAGATCCTTCCACATACCTGTCTCATTATATCTGGATTATTCAGCATGTGACTGATTTCTGGATTTCTCTGTATCAGTTGCTGCATTTGAGGGTTAGCCATAATTAACTGCCTCATCAGGTCAGGATTTGAAAGCATGCTCTGAACAAATGGATTTTCCATTATCTGAACCATCATTTCTGGGTTGGACATAAGTTGCCGTTGCATCTGACTTTGCAACTCTGAGAAGTTTGATGTATTTAAGCCCAGGCTACTCAGACCTGCAAAACCACCGAGGCCACCTTTAAGAGAATGAAAAAAGTATAACCAAACTTTCAGCTTCTAGTATACATTGAAACACATCCAGGTTCTTTCTAAATACAAAATACTTGAACTTATCCCACACTTTAAAGTAATGAAGATGAATGGAAAGTCTATCTTTGCAAGCTGTTAAGGAATTGTCCACCAAGAGTTCACTTCTTTAAGTAAGAAGACACACAAACAAAAATCCAAGAAACTGTTATCTGAAATAGAATGTGTTATAATTCTAACAGCTTTTTCTTCTCATTTTCAATAGGTAAGATACAAGGGATGTTTGATTGTCAGGGTCTTAGGTTCCTCCCCCCCTCCCAGCAACACTGACAATGCATTTATAATAATCATTTATCTGTCTCTTGGTTAGACTATAACCAAGAGAGAGTTCACAATGACTCATATTCCTTATTCTAATCAAAAAGTAGAGCTCCTCTTCTCGCTAATGCACCAAGAACTAATTATGCTTTGAACTCCCCTCCTCTGCCGAGTCCAAACAAGAAATCTCAGAAAGTACTCATCAGTCTGAAGACATGTTTACACCTAAGAAAGCAACTGCTTACTATGGTTAGCTTTTCCAGTTCTACCTCTTCCCAGGACCCCAAAATCAAATGGCATGAAAAAGAATGAACCAAAAATCCCACTAAAAACACTAGATAGTATTTTTAAGTCAATAGACTACAGCCTCTTTATCCATAAAGAAAAGACTGATGCTATTAGACTTGGAACCTGAGAAATACCGAGTTGCAAGACTAGCAGCAATTTTGTTACTTCTGTTCCAGATCTTGGTTTCATTTTACAGGTCCAACTTCATCAAAACTCTCCTCACAGCAACTCAGATGCACTTTTAAGGAGCACAAGGGCACTGGAAGGAGTATCATTACCCATAGTGCCAGAATATAGCATAAGTGGCACCTTACTACTAAAGGTGAAACAGCCCAAGTCTGAAGTTTGTGGTGAAATACTGGAACAGGCTACCCAGAGAGATGGTATATACCCCATCCCAAACATTCAAGGTCAGGTTAGATGGAGCTCTGACAACCTATCTAGTTTAAGACGTCCCTGCTTATTGCAGGGGGGCTGGACTAGATGTTCTTTGGAAGTCCTTTCCAACCCAAACTACTCTTATGATTCTATAAAAAATTAAGGAAACAACTTTCCTCTGGTAACTTACTGATCAGAAACCTTGTATAACCAATACCATAGATATATGTAATCACTTTTTTGGGTGGTGAGTTAGTTTGTTTTTAAAGTTTTCCATGCTATCTAACCAATATTCTTACCCAAGCCCAAAGGGTTACTATTTGTTGAAGCTGGTGTTGAGGTACTACCACTTGATGTTGAAGTGGTAGCAGTACTCCCAGTGGTGTTTGCTTGTTGAGCTGGGTGGTCTTGTGATCTAAAAAAAGCAAGTTTATGAAGTTGCAACTTTAACAAGTTCATTTAAATAATGCTGTTAAATACAGGAACAGTATCATACTTGAGAATCTTAATCTACATTTTGATTCTTTCTCAAAAATCACATTGTTATCTCTAGATGGTTTCCTGTAAAATCTTTCCGAGACATCCGTAATATCATCAGTTTTACAGAACAGTAGTTTGAAACATTAAGAAAACAGATGGGCACCACTGCAGCCATTACCATCTTCTCACCCTATCCCTGGGACACCCACCAATGAATTGTTTCCTCAGTCCTCTACCGTGCTTTAAGGATCCTTGCCTTATTCCATGTACTCAAATACTACTGATTATGTCTGGGGCTTAAATAAAGCATAGCAAGATTTAATGTGTTGAATTTACTTAATGCCGCATCATTAATAGGATGCCTTACTGAATGTGAAATTCAGTTAACATTTCATTAGAAGTCAAATATGAGAATCTCAATAAAATTTAAGATTTCAAGAACAGGGTAAAAAAAAATGTTATATGAAGTTAAAGCCAGCATAATTTAGCATGGGCACTGAAGCATACTCAAGTCATATGCTGGCCATGCCCTTCTACTGCAGAGGCATAAACATGGGTGCTGCCATTTAGTGAAAGAGGTCAAGGAACTGAGCTTGTGTAAAACTAACCTGGCCTCTATTCAAAACAGAAAGAGGCTAACTTGAAACCCAAATGAGTTCTCCAGTCTGGTTCAACAATTAATCTCACAAATTCCTGTATCTGCAGGACTACAGCGTGAAGTAACTTGTAGAAGCTATGAATTCAGACCTCACACAAAGATTTGAGGATTCAACAGTACACTAAGTTTCATGCCTCGGTTAATCTCAGAGCACCTTTCTGCTGTAATGAAATTCTGTGATTCTTTCACTAAAGCAGAGGCTGGAAAAAAAAACCCAAAACAACAGAAACAAATCCAAATAAACAAAAATATCCAACCCAAGCCCAAGAGATGCCTCAGGTCCAGAGGCTCCCCTGCTATTTCTAAGAGTTCTCTGACTCCAGGCAAAACATTAGCTACCAAAGCCATAAACAGAAACTAGAGGCATGTGGAATACTTTGCACACTTTGCAAGTTCTTTCACCAAATCAACACTAACTTATAAGTAGCCTATTCTGCTGCTATACCCTGCTCATTTGACCAGTGTTCTTGTAAACAGGTAAATAAATCACAGCATGCCAAGTCATGAAGGTCTAAGATGCCATGGGACCAAGTCAACTTATTCAAGTTCTTACTGATGTTCTGGGTGTGAAGGAGGAGATATTGGTTTTGATATCTAACAGTTCTTGTTAAACTTGTGATTCCTACAAATTTGGTTTTGCATCTTTTAATATATATTCTTGTTTCCTTTCATGTCTATCAAAACACAGATTTTGCCGAGTGAAAACCCGTTCTAGAGAAAATCTTTCAGACAGATGCTAACAATCCAGGAAAGGGAATACCTGGATAGCTTTGACATAAGTTGCCCTGGCATAAGGCATCAGGTGAAACTCCTGAGAGGAAGCATTAATACTCTGTAACATTAATGGCAACTGTGAACTTTGAACACAACACAACTACCATTGACCATGTGGCTGTAACTTCAGTGAGGAAGATTATAGGCTGTACACTGACCATGGATCTTCTGCTAGAGGCACTTGGCTTCCCTTGGTCTAGAAAACACAGCAATCTTTCCTTCGTAAGCAAAAGGAAAGTAAAAAGCTTAAACCGTATTTGATTTTTCAACTGAAAAACTGTTTTGAGAAGCAACTGTAACTCTTCGTGTAACAGACAAGAAAGGCTTTCAAAGTAGGATAGAAAAGCAGACGACTGAAAACTTGCAGTTCATAGTGCTTCTATGGAAATTTGGGGTGTATTTCCTCAAGATAATGATTTGAGTATGAAGTCTGCCAGCCTCAAGTCTTTGAGTGAAATTCCCGTAGAGTGCACATCATCTTTTACATCCACTTTGCCATTATGTTTCCTCTGGCCGCTTATTAACAAATTATAGGTGTTGACTTGGAACTTTGTATTCAGAAATTCAATGCATCTTCACTGCCCATTGCTGACCACTCACTACTGCTCTGACACTGTCTAGGCCAGGTTACAAGATTACAGTGGAAGCCTGTATAATTTTGCGAAATGTAGCACAGTGATAAAATTTATCTTTTTTCAACACGGACTGGTTGGGATATATGAGGTTTCCTATTTCAAAGTGACACTTCTAATATTATTTAGAAGGGAAAAGATCTAGCTTTGGAACAGAACTTTTGTTTATTCAAGTATATGGCAGCAACAGCAGCAGCAACAAACAGAAAAGTAAGTGGCATAAAGTGGTTGGGAGCAATCCAATCTTGATACTCATGGCCAAAACCCAGCACTTGACAGGCCACATCAGAGGGGTCTAAGTCTTGCTTTTTGGGTGAAGCATAAACCCCAGGTATTTCATATACAGAATATTGAGGTGGTTCAGGACAACACTGTACTTTCTGAAAAGGTGATTTTCATTGTGCTGGCAGTTCTCTTTAGCAGGTCTTAGGAGCATACTTTAAGTTTATTCCAGCAAAGACAGTAGGTGAAAACATCACTGCTTCATTTGAAGACAAGGTACATACACGCAAAGGGTCTGTAGCTGGTGGGGTTTTTTTACTTCCTTGTCTGGGACACAATTAAAACATTCTGAAGATAATGGTAATACAGTCTTCTAGAATTCCTCAAAAAAAGCAGGAGAGGAGAGACAGATTGCAATGCTGACAGGACCAATGCAGGGACACCAAAAATTCCCCGAAAGCCATAGAAGTGGCATTGTGCATGGGTGCTCCTTTGCCCAGAGGCAAAATGCAAGAAAGTAAGAGAGACTGGCATGGCTATTTCAGTACGTACAGCTCTTGTAGGTTCAACCTATGAATCCTCTGGTGACTGTGCAAGTCAAAAGCATCCTGCTATCACTATGCACAAAGCCTCTCTGCCACACTCAAGACTGCAGGCAAAAAAAGCAGAAGTCATGACAATAGCATAATACTAGTTTAGATGCATGAAGCACAGAACCACAGTATTAGCTAATACCGTACACAAGATCTGGGTGGCTATCAGGTCTAAACTGCAGGCTGGGGAGGCATGGGGCAGGGAAGGGAAACCTCTGCCAGTGCAAACAAAAGTGTTTTGACAGAAACACAACCCCAGGACAGAGAAGATAGTCCCACCAGGAAGTGACCATGGAAATGAAGACATGATTTTCAAAGATGCCTACATTTAATACTAATGCTACTAATTTCAACAGGTACATAAATTTAATGCTATGTTATGAAGACGCCTCTGTGACTTGGTAAGGCCTTGAAATAGAAAGCATGTTTGGTTTCTGTCCTGAGTTGCATGCCCTTACCTTCATCATGTGACATTTTCCCACAGAAGGAGATCCTCACCACAGACAGGAAAGACTCAAGCAGAAGGGGAGCAAGAACACTCTCACTCTAGAATAACGTGTATTTCATTGACTAAGCAAGCTGCGTTCAGTTGAGGGATGTATTACCCTACTTGCTGAAAGGATTTTTGAGTTTAGCCTTTTCCTTCTGGACACTTCACAGGAAGTAATGTGCAGATGACATAGCTCAACTGATGCAACTTTCTCATTGTCATTTTAAAGTTACTTCACCAAAACAAAAAATTCTTAAACTCCAAGGCCTTCTCTACAGCCAGATAAACTAGCTGCACTAAAGCAGTTCTCCAAAAAACTTCCTTGTCTTGTTTCATCAAACAGCAAGTAAGGATTCACTGCACGTTTTCACAATGAAAAGCTGCACAACATATCTGTATGGATGGTTATGAGCTGGTGTCTAGACCTACGGAGCCAAAATACAGCCAGTATTCAGCACTAAAACCAAAAAAGCAAGACAGTTGCATCTAGAAACATGAACCCAATTAAAATACAAGACAAACCAAAGAAAAGAGCACTGTAACTTCAGACTTATTCTGCACCAACTGTGACTAAGGAGATGATTAAAGTGATTTAGTCCAATCTAGGTTTGCCAAACAGAAAGCTAGTAAGAATTCAGAGTATTTTCACTTCTTAGAGGTAAACAGAAGATCACTCATCAGTAAGGTTACCTGTTTTGCGTTTTGATAACCAGGTGAACAGTAAGTCCATCATGAATTCCATGCTGAGTCAATGTATCTTGATCTTTTAAAATTTTTCCAGCAAATATCAACACCAGCTGATCAGTGTGGGACTTGAAACGCTTAGAGATTTCTTCCTTGAACTAAACAGAAAATATTTACACAATTATGTAATTGAAAACTGAACCGTATTTTTGTATTGATTTAAGGACAATTTATTTTTTTCACTTTAATGTATTATCCTACTTGCACTGCAGATTGTTTCACAACATCTAGAAATTCTTTATTAAGTTTTCTTAATTTTTTTTGTCCATAGGAAAGTGGGAAATAGTTATTTTTATTTTGTATAATAAAAATCAAGAGTTTCACATCTAGACCACTAGTTATGTAACTACCAAATAACAAAATTCAGACTCCACTTAAAAGACTACTATGGCTTCAATTAGGCATCCATCCATGACAATAAATATATACAAGTATATATACTACTTATATATGCACAAATATATACACACCATAAATACTTTTATATAATTATATACTAATGTGCATATAATTATATAAAAGTAAGTATACACTGATACATATATATACACACGCGCGCGTGCCACTGAAACCATCCATTGCTGAAAGACTGAGGATGGAATATCACAAGTATGATATATATGTCTACACTTTTGCTGGAAATAAACAGAGAAGTATCCTCTCTTCTTAGACATATTTTTGCTGCCTTCCATGTATCAAAATTAGCTTTCCCTTCCATGCAGGTAAAAGTTACCTCTCAAGTGGCTCTGCTTTCTCATTCAACATATAACATAGCTACACGAAATACTGTTGCAGCCCAGAGCATGGCTAATAGCCACATTCTTCAGCTGACCAGGAAATCATACCCTCATTAAAACAACTGAACATGGATGCCTATCATGTACCTCCTTGCCTTCCTAGCCAATAATAGCCATGTTATGCTTTGACTGAGTTCTGACTGGGATTTACTATTCTCTAGAAAAATGCTCTCACAGAAAGAAAAAAAAAAAAAAAAGAAACAACAAAAAAACCCCACAGAACTTAAAAAGGAAGATACCCAAGAAAAAATGCTAACCTGATTATAAGAAAGCCTGATAAATTTATTCAATAAAACTAGTCAGTAGGCTAAGTTTTTTAAGAGTATCCCAGACAGTCAGAAACTCCTTCAGCAGTTCACCCTATTTAACAGTTTAAGTTAGTTGACCATACTACTTTAAAAACCTTCCCAAACAGCCTACGGAGGTCTCACTCTTATGAATATAAAATATTAATCTTTCAATTAGTTATGAATAATTTTCTAAGTAAAATCCCACTGTATTAGGCTTTGAAGGTTCTTTTAGTATAGGAAGAGGGGAAAAACCAGATGGGGGGAGGAGGCAGGGAGAGAGTGTGTCTAACAACAGAGGTAAAAAATTTCTGTGTTTGGGTAGGAGGTTACCCTTGGTTATTAGAAGTCTACTCACACAGCATTAGTTCTCGTTCTTGGGGAAAAAAATTTAAAAAACTTATAAAGTCAGCCTTTATACTCACAATATTTAGAGTTGCAAGTATTCCAGAAAGTCACCCAGTCTACTTCCTCCCAAAGTGGGTTACTTAGCTGAATTATTCCTGACATGTTTATCTAGTCTGTTCTCTTCAGATCCCCAGCAACTTTTTTCCAAGAAACCTGTTCCAGCATTTCACTGTCCTGTTTTTTCATTGTCTTGTCCACAATGGACAATCCAAACAGACCGTTGTTCTCCTTAGAATAAAGGGTTGCAGTAAGGCTAATCTTTCATTGAGGGCTGTTTTCTAATCCGATCATTCCCGTCACACTCTGGATTTTCAAATCCAGTTACATCATTTTGTCAGTGGGGAGCTCAAAACTGGATAAAATATTCCATACCGGTTCTTATCTATACTTAATGGAACAACAGGATAAACTCCACATCCTGCAAACCATACTTCTATTTATAAGAAAGTGAGAAAACATTCATGTAACAGTGCTGACTTATTTAACAGCTATAAACTCTAGACTCTTTTCTGCAGAGCAACTGTTCATGCAGTTGCTTCTTATTCTGTGGTGTTCTAGTTCATTATTCTTAATACACATTCTAATGTAGCATAAAACCAGCAGAAATACAATTTCATAGAAAGCTAATGCATAAGAATAAAGGACTACCACACTGTGCCAAACCAAACCTATTTACCCAAACTCATCACATTTTCAATATGTTGTGACTGTGAAATCCACAACTTAATTCTCATCAGAAGGCTGATGCTGTAGTATAAAAAATATTCACAGAATCACACAATATTTTGAGTTGTAAGGGATCCATAAGTATCACTGAATTCAACTCCCTGCTCCTCAATGGACTACCTAAAATTAAACTGTATGATTAAGAGCATCATCCAGACACTCTTTGACCTCTGACCAGCTTGATGCCATGACCACCTCCCTGGGGAGCTCATTCCAGCAACTGACCACCCTCTCAGTGAACAGCCTTTTCCTAACATCCAGTCTGAACTCCTTCCTGATGCAGCTTCATTCCATTTCCTTGTGTCCTACCACTGGCCACCAAAAAGATGAGCACCTCCTCCTCCTCCGCTGCCTCCCTTCAGGAAGCTGTAGACTCTGACAAGGTCACCCTTCAGCTTCTCTTCTCTAAGATGAACAAACCAAGTGACCTGGGCTGCTCCTTCCAAGTCTTGCCATCAAGGCCCTTCACTGTCTTGATCACCCTCCTTTGGACACACTCTAGTTTAATGTCCTTCTTTAAATTACGTTATCTTAAACCAAGCCCTGTGACACACTTCCAGAAGATGCTATTTACCCATCAGGTTAAGGAAACAAAACCCCATTTCTAGAACATAACCAAACAGTACATAATGTTACTAGTATATAGCCATCAAAAGGCTATAAAATTCCTTTTCTCTACTTGCATTTAATGCTATTCAGACCTACAAAACAATACTACAGTATGACATGAATGCAACAGTCAATATACCAGGACCCCCAAAACAACTTATACGGCAACATACATGCATGATCCAAATGCACAATCAATCTTTCCAGTCACAATAATAAAACTGTCAAGAAAACAGCCAATTCTGACTGAGGTTTATTTACATAAAAAGCCCAACCAAGATGAAAGGCGGGGGGGGATCAACACCTAATGTGTTGCTTCTGGGGGGAAAAAATAAAAATCAGAAGACAAGGATAAGTCTCATCTTTGGCATCACCTGATCTCTGCTAATACTAGAAGACTATTAGCTTTAGGCTGGAGTTTGTCACAAGTCACTACTGTTTGCACTGTGAAATACAGTCAAGGAGGATGGAAGAGAAGACTTCCATTCTGTATGCAAAACCTACCTTCGGTATTATCAGTCTCTCACTGTTAATGGTAACTGAACTGCAAGTCCATTCCCCCACAGTGAAGGGAAACCACAGAATTTTCTTCAAATTCAGACAACAAAAGGACGAGCAAAATGACTGGCAAATGCATTCTTACTCCCACAGACCTTATCTGTGTAGCTTTTATAGGACTCCCCACCACTCTTACTGGCAAGAAATAATTTGAGGGGTAAGGTGCTACAGCACTACAGTAATGAAAGACAGCATAAAAAGTGAAGCCAAATTTCTCAATTCTCTTTTCCCTAAACAGAACTGTAAACATGAATCTGGTACATATTGCCTCAGAGCCTCAAATTAAACATATGCAATCAATAGCAAAGGGAATAAAGCAAATGAGATTATGATTATGGGAATTAATACACATTTGTAAGAAAAAACACTATCAGTAAATTATAGTTTAAATACTTTGTTACCAGGGAAAATGAAAGCAGGAGTTTGAAGTGTCACTGACTGGAAATAATGAGCATTTCTGTCCAGTTTTCCCACTGCACTAACTCTTCACTTTTGTTAACATAATCTGAAACCACTGCTTGGTTTATTTGCTTTAATATTCTAAAATGCAAGTTCTAGCTCACTGTAATAATTCTAGGCACTGTGATACTAAAAAAAGATGTTCAGTTTGAGCGAAGAAAAGGACTTAAAGTTGTAAAAATAATGTTTCACCATACCCAACACCCAGCACAGTCACAGGAACTAGTTCATTGTAGTCCTCTAGTCACTGACTAAAAATTATGTATAATTAAGTCAATTGTAGACATTAATAGACAAATCAGTGGACAGAAACACAATGGGAGTCAGACTGAAACACAAGACTAACATCTAGACAGAGTCCTAGTTTCCCTAGTGAGTAAATGAGAACACAGTAAGAGTGAATTAATTCAAGGTCACAACTTCCTTAAAGCATGGAAACTTGTAGATTTGACATGAATTAGAGCAAATCTAAAACTAGTCTTTTTGAAGCACTTTGCCCATATTACCATTTTACCTCAAGCTGACTTGTTTCTATCAACTTTTTTGTTTTTAAAGGACAGGAACAGTGTCATTTTTCACATTGAGAACATTCACTTTTTTTTAGCAGCACACCAGCACTTCTTGTTTATACTCTCAATTTCCATGTTAAATATCCTCATCTTTACACAGCTTTAAAAAAAACTTAGCCCAGTACTGTGCTAACAAAACTTGGATTTTTTCATTCTATGTTAAAACAAAAATAAGCTGTGAAGCAAGTTAGGACTTCTATCACACCACCTCAACTTATTTCCTGTGAAGAATTTTGCAAAGGGTGGACATCATGATGTTAATGCCCAGTGATGAACAAATGCGTACTTCCACCTGACCTAGTTAAAGTAAACATTTTGTCACTTAAAGCAAGTATCTGAATACATGAGTAGAACAGCTGACTAAGACTTGTTTTGCACTGTCAGGTTGCAGAGCAGATCCCTACTTCAAACATTAACATATTAACATCTGAGCATCTGACAAGTAGGCCTAGGAAGGGCCTGGTACAAAGTTATTCTAGGCAAAGTAAAAAATACTAATATGCAAACTGTCCTTCCGTATGTTACCACTACGTAAGGACTCAAAAGCTTCTGCTGCCTCACTCTATGACGTCAAAAACAGCAACTGTAACAACATTACTATCCATTCACATGACAAGCACTGTGAAAAAGCAGTGAAAACAGGGAAACAAATAAATGAAAAATACTTTCCCAATCCTCTCAACCTTGGCTTAATGAGACACACTTAAAAATTAAATTACAGTAACAGTCTGAAAGAGGCCTCAGGGAATCAACATCCAATTCCCACCGAAAAGTAGGAAAAAACAGGCCCCTAAACACTGCAACCGCTTCAAAGATACTAAGCCTCAATTTTATCTAGATGATAATAAAAAAATAAAGTTGCTGTATCTCCCCACACACTCTGTTTTGAATACAGTAGTGGATGACACGGAAGCAAAAGCTTGTACCCAGAGGGCTGAACTGCAGTTCACATTCTCAGCAGTCCCTCCAGCAGTTCTACTACAAAGAGCTTCACATCACATTACCTTGTTCAGCACTGCCATTTCAAATGATCATTTAAACTTTCAGCTGCTATTCCTATTAACTTAACTGTGTAAGTGCATTAGTAAGATCCTACTCTTACACCTACACCTAGATGTTTCAACAGAGGCTAACTTTGATGACCTCTGGCTTTCTTCTATAGCATAGAATGAAAGGCTACAGGTCCTCCTGACCCAAGAAGTTAATGAACCACAGACTCACAGCAACACAACCACCGATAGCTTTCCTAATGAATCATACCTGGTGATCTTATGACTGCGACTTAAAGTGAGTCAGTGGAGACAGGGTTTCATTGCACAATTCTTGGACATATACAGGAAGGGGGACACAAATTTGTGGTTTTAAGTAGGAAAGCACTTTTAGCCCACAGCCTATAGCATGCAGCAGATAAAATGTAGTCAAATATGCATCCCAAATCAGGCTTCTATATAAGCGTATTCTCTCTTTCACAACCCAATGCAGTTACTATCTTCCTGCGCCCTTGCCAGTGACCCATGCTAGTTTCACAATCCAATTATTTCCTCAAATTCCTGCAACCCAAACTCATCTCAAGAAATACATTCAGTTTCCTGATGAGTTTGCAAGGCTAGTAGCCCATACAGGAAAACTGCAGAAATGCAACCTAGTGGAAAGGGCTCAGGACTTGTGTTCTAGCCAGTTCTATTGCTTTCACACATCCTTCAGCAAGTCACTCCACTCCTCCATGCTTTGACTTAGAAGAAATGGTTACCAATACTTCCCTTCTCCATAAAAACACTTTGCAATCTACCAGTGCAAAGTGCTGTCCTTGCAACAGAACTAGTCTGTTCTCTAGCAAGGCACCAAGACTGGAAAAGGGCATAAAAGGATTATGTGTAAACCAGGATTCTTTCAGTAGAGCTCCTTCCTGAGAATCCACCCTATACTTTCTTTTTCATGAGACAGCATAAGATGTTTTATCCTTTAACTTAACTGGGAAGACCTTGGGCAACATCCATTTTTCCTGGGGAAACACCAAGATGGGAGTTACTGCTGACAGAATTTCTTCTCATCCAACTTTAAACTGGTAAGTGTCTTTAAACAGTTTGACGTTAGCAAGTTTCAAATTTAAGGTGATACTGAATATAAACATGAATGGACTACAGATATAATAGCTAACATTCTTTTTAGCCTGCCAGTGGAAGCAAACAATTAATGCCATCTAAAACAAGAAGTATAAAAAAAAGCATTTTTCTCCATATATTCCCAATATATGGAGAAAAATATATTCCCAATTTTTAAGATTTTGGCCTAACCTTACTCCCATACAGTGACCCTTCTTACATATCCAAGGTTTACAGTCACTAGATTAAGATGTTGACTGGGCTCTAAAATAAACATGAGAGCTCTATCACCTCTTACCATGAGACCTCTATCACAGCTGTTTATTCATTAGAGTTTTCTCTGCTGTTGCAATTTTGAACAGTATACAGGACAATCTTTAAAGATTCTGTGATACTCCTGACCCATGACTGAGGGTGAAGGTGTTTTGCAAGCAAAACAAACTCACACAAAATCACAGGAGCAAGGCAGGCCCTATGCAACATGAAAAGTTTAACAAGGATTAAAAACCTGAAATATTAAAAAGAACCTGTGCTCTGCGGGAAAGTATCTGCACACAAGACACTTCACAGTATTATTTAAATAGGTACTCTTATTTTACTATATCTGCCAGTCATTTATCAGAAAACTTGCTAAGTACCATGGTTTGATAACTGATACTTCGGAGTTGCATCTAACTAAGCCAATTGTCAGTAAAATCAATAGACCTTTTCCTAAATGTTTCTGTTCTACCAAACAGCCATCTACCATTGCTCTAAAACAATTTTTACCAAGTTTCCAAAATGAGAAAAAACTCCAAACCTTAAGAAACATGAATAATCAGGAGTATTTATGGAGCTATATGCATATATATGCAGTAGAGTCCACAGATGTGTTTCAATGCACCGAGACACCAGATGATGGAAAACCTAATGTTAAGCAATTCTGGTAGTCAATTCACTTGAGTGCCAACAGAAAGCTAAATCATAACACTGGAAAAGAAAACAAACTGAACTCCATTATCCAGTTTCAACCTTTTTTGGTTGTACCCTTCAGCAATCCCTGGACTACAGAAAAACAGAGAAAGGATTGGATTAAGTTAAGAACAGTTTAATTTTAACTCCTTTATGAAGCAAAACATTACATAAAATATTAAAAGCATATACAAGTCAGGAAAGATGCTCCACTACCAAATTACCCAATGCTCCCCTTAACATTTATACCTATGTGATCTTTATAAGCAGAACATTAGGAATTTGGGATTTTGAGAACTAGGCATAAATCTGAAACCCTGGATTTACAGATTTGAAGTTTCAACCATAAACTGCATTCAGTTGTAATCAGAGAATACAACCTCATGAGGCCTCCAGTTGACAAAAAGCATCCTTCAACACAATGTATACATTTACACATGTAATTCAGTAAGTCAGGCTTTTACCTATAATTTAGTGTAGTACAGAAATCACTTATTTTCAAAAGCATACTACAAGCTGTTAAATATGCTAATACTGAAAACTGTATCCCACACTGAAGAGACATTCCATTAAAATGTTGAAGTTAAATAGATATGGGGGAAAAATGCAAAAGAACCAAATCTGTTTTCTGTGGAACTAAACTCAATTTCACTAAGTCTTCCAGATGGACATTACTCCAAAATTTTCAGATAATCACAGGATTGACAGTAATTATAAGAACTGCAAGCTTCTGAAATTATCAGTGCAGATTTGATATATGCACTGTTTGTTGGCTTAAGTTAAAAATATACAGCAAGTTTCAGAGTTGTCATGTTCACAGAATGCACAACTTGGTATCTTGCAGTCTGCATATGCACTGCTGGACAGTAACTCTGAACCAAATATAACAATCTCTTGAACGCTGCAAATGTCAACATTGGGCATTAAAAGAAATGCACTATGAAGTTTCAGCAAGCTTTAACTCTTCCAAAATTCCCTCATTGCGTAAACAGTCTCAATGATGAAAGTAAAATGTTTTTTCCATTTAACTAGTTCCAACACCTCACCACTCAAACAATTCAAGTCATTCACTAAGACATAGAGACACAAGTCGTCCATAACATGAGCACTTTGCCTTTGCACACAGGCTTTACCAAAACACACGCTTAAGTCACCTGTGCTAAGCAAGAGATTGCCAAGATTGATGAAGTCAGAAAATGAACTGGGGGTGGGGTGGCATTGGTCCTTACAGTGCAGGACAGAGGCAAAAGACAGTTTTGCTAAGCTCAGGTGTCAGCACCGTCAAGAGTCGGCTTAAGTCAGCAAGCTTACAGGTATTTATCTTTACACACCATATATTCTTGCTTTTTGCAAAGACTTCACGATCAGTGTCATACCCAGTCAAGAAAGCAAATATTTGGTCTTTGCCCTAACATTGAGCCAAACTGTGCTCAGTACAATCAAATAGGTTCAACAGAGAAAAAGACAGATGGGTGGCACTTGCAATCAACTGACCTCCCAGAGTGGCTTTGTACTTGAAGGTAATTTTCCATTCCAACCTGCATATCTGCTGTTCTAGCTGCACAACAACAGTATCAGCAATAACAAATCCTACGTTGCTGAAGTCTTCCAACGTAGGGAAAAGTCCTCCTTGACTTAGGGTGGTTGCAAACCTGATTTACATTAACGAGCCGACATAAAATATGTTTTGTGTAGCCCTAAATTTGGCCCTGATGACCCAAAATATTTAGCTAAAAATCTAGATTTTTGTTCTGGCAGTTTTCTGAAATGACTACAGACAAACAAACAAGTCAGCCCACAAAGTTATAATATTAGCTCCAGAAACATGTAACTGAATGGGGTTTATTTTGCTGTTTTAGGGTTACCTGGGTGGTTTTTTTCAACCTACAAATACAGCAAGCATTGCAGGCCCACCTACACCAACAGAACAAACCACCTGCTGATCCCAGATGCATTTGAACAGATACTTGGTTTGAGATCAACCTATTTTCAAGGCTGGCTCTAGAAGCATAACATCTACTGTTGATGCTTATTATTAAGAACAGCCGATTTTTACAGTTTAAAAGCAACAGCCAGTACTAGTCATACTACAGGAACAGTGCAGTTTTTTAGTACTAGTTACGACACTGTCTGAGACGCAAAGCAAACGGTTGACCCATATGGGCAACCTTACTTCAAGAAATCAAGATGTAACTGTAGATTTTATCTTTTAACAACAGCTCCAAGGGAGACAACATTTGGACTTTAAGGTATATGTGGACAACAAAGACATTTCAAGCAGTATGTTCTATTAATTACCTAAATTTGTGTGGCTGCTTTCAGTAAAAACTCATGTTCTTGCCAGGTTGTATAACTATTTGAGTTTAAGACAATTGCTCATTTGAAAACCTGGCAGCCTCACTGGCATTCACATTTAAAACAATCTTGCTGAAGTGGAAAATATTATAAAATTCACATCTTAAGTAAATCATGTTTATAATTCTTGAAGGACCTAAACTAACAGCAGACTGCTTTTCAGGACAAATGCAATCCTCAGGTCAGATCCAGCGTATGAATCTCTCTTTAAAAAAAGAAAAACCCAAACCAAACCCAAACAAAAAACAACACCCACACAAAACCCCCCAAACCTGCAAAGACTTAACAAAAACTGCATGACACAGTTCACAAATCTGTGGAGAACAGAGAAGCAAAAAGCACCCCTTTCAGACTGAGATTGCTGGGAAAGCAGTGGACAACATTAAAAAGCAAACACAGTCATTTTACCTTTGGGAGAAATGCCTAGATTAAGCTTGCAGAGACAGTAGCTGATACATACAATACTGCAGCTGCCAAAATATCTGAAAATGTCAGTGAAGACAGGACAGTAGTCTCACCCCCCTGGCAGCTGGAGTGAAGACCTCAATGAAACTTATGCCTGGGATACTTATAAGCCAAACGCTGACACAAAAAAATCTGATTCTAAACCAGACCCAGTGTAAAAGCTAGTGGGGGGGTGGGTGGGTGTGTGGAAGCGGAAACAGCATTTTGTCTCTGTACATTTACTAACTGGAACAAGAGTCTGATATTCTAGCCAAGGTGCAGGCACTAAATTTTACACTTGGGAGCCTTTACTTCATTTTTTGTATTCTCCTACAATAGCCACACAATGCCTTTGAGCTCACTCATTAGGTAAAGGAAAAGATTTCAAGCTCCGTAACTAGACAACAGTGGCACTATCACACATGTAACCTCTTTTTGGTGGAGTTTGCAGTTACCAACTGTACCAAAAAAATGTGAAATCGTACTGACCTGCCACATTTAGAGACATTTCAATAAGGACTTCAGAGAAATTCTATGGAAAACGAAGTAAGCTTTGACTCTCCTTCAGGGAACTTCACTTTCTGGAGTATTTAGCACAGCAACGTCTACATCCTTCACCAAGTGGGAGACTCTGGCTTTACAGCACCTCTACCTTACAGTTTAATTATACCTTTTCTATGATTTCTAGTTTTCTAATTCAAATAATGAACTTCTAGTCAATACTTGCAAATAGTACTGATTGATTCAGTAGCTGTCACTGCTTCTGTTGAGCCAAAGGTGCCACTGGGCACAGGCTCCCACAAGAATGCAAAAAAGACCCTGATAATTCAGACCTGCCTAACAGTACTGCCACGCTAAGTACTGCATAAATAACTAGCACAGTTAAGTACAGCATGCATGCTTTATTTGTACTGTAAATATTACAAACAGTCTAGAGACATAACTTCCCTAAAATGCAGGCATCTTTGCATAACCTGCTTGCTGCTTCTAAGGACAGTTTTAGATCAAGGTAACCACCGGCAGTACACAGCTGCAACGCAAGGTGATTGCATCTATTTTCTACAGTCATGCTCGCTAGCCAGCCTACTTGCAGACTGAGTCAGCTCGACAGGACAACTCACAGTTAGAAAAGGAGCCACATCCACCTTCCGGCCCGGCTCTCAGCATTGCAACAGCGAAGAGAAAAGACGGAGAGGGGAGGAGGAGGTGAAGCGGGAGGTTTCTTCACTACCCTCGCTAGGCTCAGATGGCAGCGGCCGGCTCCTGGGCCGGGCCGGGCCCAGGCCAGTCCGAAGAACAGGAGCTGCTTTGTCACCGTGACGGGCCCTCGCCCTGCAATGCTGGAAGCGGGAGCCGCGGGCCTGGTCTCCTCTCCCAGACCGCGCTCCGCCCGGCCCCGGGCCCCAGCCCCGTCCTGGCTACCCCCGCCAGGCCCCGCTGCTCGCTCCCTCGCCCGCCGGCCCCTCGGCCCGCCGCGCTGCCCTCACCTGCCGGACACTGCTGGTCTCAGACACGGCGAACTCCTCCTTCTCTTTGGGCGTCTTCACCGTGACTTTGATGATCCGCGGCTCGGCGGCGGCGGCGGAGCCCTGGGCGGGGGACTCCGGGGGGCTACGGCCCCCCGCGGGACCCTCCGCGCTCTCCGACATGGCGGGGGGGGGTGGGAGACCTGGCCGGCTGCGCCCGCGCGCTCCCACCGGCTCGCCACAGACCCTCCGCGCTGCGCAGCGACCCCGACGCCCGCCCCGCAGCCGCGACCGGAAACAGCCCGGCTCCGCCGCGGCGCGCGCTGATGACGCCCCGCATCGGGGAAGTTACTAGAAAAGGGCGGTGCCTGCCCGGGTGTGGGCTGGCCCGCCCCGCCCCCAGGCGCCGGAGGAGCCCCGCGCATGCGCCGCACGCCCCGGCCTCCGCAGCCGCCGCCGCCGCGGGGGGTTTGAACGCTCGGTCTGCCGTCGTGGAGCTTGGAGTTCATGTTCAGATCCAGCGGGGCGCTGTGCTTGGAAATTTCACGGAATCGCAAGTGGTCAGGGTTGGAGGGGACCTCTGGAGATCATCTCGTCCAACCCCCTGCTAAAGCATGTTCCCTCAGAGCAGGCTGCACAGAATCAAGTCCGGGTGGGTTTTGAATGTCTCCAGAGAAGGAGACTGCACAGCCTCTCTGGGCAGCCTGTGCCAGGGCTCTGTCACCCTCAAGGTAAACAAGTTCTTCCTCATATTCAGATGGAACTTCCTAAACAGGCTGCACCGGCCCATCTCTCTCGGCCTTCCCTCATGAGGGAGGTGCTCCAGCCCCCCCACCCCCTTGGCAGCCCCCCGCTGGCCCCTCTCCAGTCGCTCCCTGTCTCTCCTGAACTGGGGAGCCCAGCGCTGGGCACAGCACTCCAGGTGCGGCCTCAGCAGGGCAGAGCAGAGGGGCAGGACACCCCCCGCACCCGCTGGCCACGCTCCTCCTGATGCAGCCCGCGCTGGCAGCGGCCTTCTTGCCCACCAGGGCACACTGCTGGCCCACGGGCCACTCGGTGTCCTCCAGGCCTCCCAGGCCCTTCCCCGCAGAGCTGCCTGCCAGCAGGTCAGCCCCAGCCCGTGCTGGTGCGTGGGGTCGCTCCCCCCCGGCGCAGGACCCTACCCCTGCTTTTGCTGAGCTTCATGACGCCCCCCCTGCCCCACTGCCCAGCCTGCCCGGGCCCCGCCGAACGGCAGCGCAGCCCCCGGGGTATCAGCCGCCCTCCCAGCGCTGTACCACCAGCAAACTCGCTGCGGGCACGCTCTGCCCCTTCACCCAGGGCGCTGGGGGGTGGGCTGAGCAGGACGGGACCCGGTGCTGAGCCCCGGGGCACAGCGCTGGCTGCGGGCCCCCAGCTGGGCTGCGCCGCTGGTCACAGCCCTCTGGGCTCTGCCATCAGCCAGGTCTCAGCCCACCTCCCTGCCCACGCACCCAGCCCACCCGGCCTGCGCTCACCTGTGAGGATGTTATGGAAGACAGTGTCAAAAGCCTTGCTGAAGTTCAGGTAGTCGAGATCCACCACTCTCCCCTCGTTTGTCCATCCAGTCATTCCATCATAGAAAGCTATCAGGCTGGTCAGGCATGATTTACCTTTGGTGAACCCATGCTGACTGCTCCTGATAAACCTTCTCCACACGTTTAGAGATGATTTCCAGGGATGGAGGTGAGGCTGACCAGGTTGTAGTATCCTGGGTCCTCCTTTTTGTCCTTTTTAAAGACTGGAGTACACTGGCTTTTCTCCAGTCATCAGGCACCTCTCCTGTCCACCATGATCATTCGAAGATGATGGAGAGTGGCTTAGTGCTAACATCTGACACCTACCTCAGCACTTGGGAGTGCTGGATTTGTGAGGACCCATGGATTTGTGGGTGTCAAGTTTGCTTAAGGCTAAAGTGTTCTTTAACATGATCATCCTCAACCAAGGGAAAGTCTTTCTTACTCCAGATTTCCCCTCTTGCCTCTAGGGTCTGAGAAACTGGAGGGCTGGCTTTGGCAGTAAAGACTAAAACAAAAAAGGCACTCAGAAACTCTGCCTTCTTTGTGTCCTTCGTCACCAGGGCATACACCTCATTCAGCAGCAGGCCCACATTTTCTGTAGTTTTCATTTGCTACTGATGCACTTGAAGAAGCCCTTCTTGTTCTTGACATCCCTTGACAGACTTAATTCCAAGTGGACCTTAGCTTTCCTCATTGCCTCCCTGCATGTTTTGATAAAATTTCTATATTTCTCCCAATATGGATTTTCCACATCCCATAAACTTCACTCTTCTGTTTGTGTTTTGCCAGAGGCTTCTTGCTCATCCATGCAGGCCTCCTGTCCCCTTTGCTTGATTTCCTGCTCATGGGGATGCACCGATCTTGAGCTTTGAGGATATTATGTTTGAATATGAGCCAGGTCTCTTGGACCCCACTACTTTCTAGAGCCCTAACCCATGGGATTCCTTCAAGTAGATCCTTGAAGAGATCAAAGTTAGGTCTCCTGAAGTCCAGGGATACAATCCTACTTAATGTCCTGCTCCTTCCACGCAGGATCCTGAACTTCACCATTTCATTTACCCGTTTCAGGTAAATATGTGACGAAGGTTAGTAGGAGTTTCATGGTGTTGGGAGTGCAGATGCCTGACACGCAGCTGCTGTTTGCAGGAGCTCTAATCCATAACACAATGACACGTAGCATAGCATAACCAAGGCCTGTCATGACCTGCGAGGTTTTTGTATTGGAAAAAGCAAGAAAACTAACTTGGTACAGCTTGTGAACATACATTGAGGAAACAAATCACACCTTTTAAGCTGCTTTTAAGTTACTTACTTGGCACCAGCTAAACGGTAATAAATACTGAACATTTACTACTTTAAAAGTAGTATTGTTACGGAGGCGTTCCGTAGCTGGGACTCAGATTTTCCTCAAACTTGGACCCAAAAACCTTATTTACTAATTAAATCTAGTATCACCAAATTAGGTGTTTTCCCAAATTATGAGTGATTTTCCTGTCTCTCAGGAAATTCAAGATACCTGTTATTGTTTTGGTGTGAAATATGTGTGTGGCTTTGAATTCTAGACTCAAATACCCTTTCTTCCTTATCCTTAAATAAGAATGGGCTTTTCCCACAGTAACCTGATTTACCAGATGATTTGCTGGCTTCGTCTGCTGTTGGAATAATCTCTCAGGAATTCAATGTAAATTTATTCAGGTGATACTAAAAAAAGTTTAATTCAACATGGTAGGCTCCAACCATCTAAAATTTTTACTAAAGGAATGTAAAATCTGCTAAGAGGTTTTAAAATAGAAATACCAAAGACTGGCTGAAGGCAATCCCAGGTTTTGCCTGTCTTAAACCTTTGGTTTGTTGCAGATAAAAAATAATTTCAGGCGTATTTAACCACTTAGCCTTTCCTTGGTCACATTTGTTCCTTTTCCACATTAGTCGTGACCCTACAAGTCTTTGAATTCTGCTGCAGCAGAGCACTTCGACACATGCCAGTGCTACACCATCTTGTTGACAGGCAAAGTAAGGAACATTATGAAGTAACATTTTGCACTACCATCAAGCAGTGATTTCAAGCAGAAATCAATCAGATCAAAGTGCAAGGAGATGTTCCTCATCCCAGGCTGTTATTAGTTTATACATTTAGCTCATGCTGACTGCATAACTTGAGTAGATTTTGTACTGGAGTAGCACAACTGCTACTTGGTTATGGTTAGCACAGATTTACAAGTTAGTTACTGATGTACATTTGTTATAAAGGGACAAGGATACTAAAAAATCATAGAAAATAGCTTGAAAGCTATCAAAAGTTCTCAATTAAGCAGAGGAAATTTTACCAAAGAATGGTTGTTTCTTCATTGTAAGTTAGGCACAGCTAACAGGCATATGGGAGTTCATTTGCCAGTACCAGAAGCATCCAAGTAGAAAATACCTTAAACCAGAACAACAGCCTTGTGTGTTCACGGTCAGGTAGTTGAGAACACAGTTTATACACAATGCATGGAAAATGAAAATGGTACAGCAAAGAATTCTGAGTTCTTAATCCTCCTTAGGCTGATGGGTATTTAAATTCTTCTGTCTTTCCTCTTGCTTTTTCTGTTCTTTACCACTTCTTTCCACCTGTGCTTTTATTTCCCCATCCTATAACCATCTGTGCAATTCTTCATCAATTTCTGATCCTAAAAAATATAATGCAGAATGTTTATTAGAGAGAGCAGCTTAATATTTATGCCACTTCCTTTTCCTCACCCGTGGTCACCGTATTTACTGCTGAAGTTCAGCTTAATTCCCAGCTCTGACAAGACATCTTCAATTTGCTATTTTTTCCATAGGCAGTTGGTTTAAACCAATGCAAAGATACCTAAGCTGACTTGAAACAAACAAACAAACTGAAAATGAACTTGCAGTGATCAGAAAGTATTTTGCATCAAAATGAAAATACTGGCTCAAGTTGAGTGGAACTACATTAAGAATATTGGTAAAATATTTTTAACCTGTTTGGCTAAACTCAGTTTAATGTTTTATCTGAAGTTAGTGATGCAATTCTGAATTTAGACAAGGTCTCAGGTGGTCTAATGACGGTAAAACTGACATGCAAGAATTCCAAAGTTTTTCTGTAAACTACAAATAACATTCCTTATATATTTCTGAATATTAAAACCAAAACATAACACAATCATTTGTGAATTATTCTTAATATATAAAGGAAGAGTATAGATTTCTACTTTCATATGACCTTAAAAAAGTATCTATATGTTGTTTCCCATTTCTGATTTGCCAGAAAAAAAGTTAGGACTTTTGATTGGGACAGTTAAAGGGGGTAAATTAAAAAAGCTGCATGCTAAAGTATGATTGGATAGACAGCAATTATCTTCTGCTGTGAATACGGGGCTCATCGTGTGGAGACTCTGTCTTCAGTATAGCAAACCACAAGCATAATGCCTTGCTAAATCTGAACCAAAGGGCAACTTCCTTGTCAGCTCATCAGTAATTCTAATAAATGAAATGCTATTGTCTCACTTTCAGCGAGGTTTGCTTTTTTGGAGGACACTAAAGATCTTTGTAAAAATAGCATTAGGCAGGAATAGAGCCTTGAGATTCTGAACTGTGACTGCTAGTTCTTGGCTAAAATCACACACTTAGAGTCTAGGGAAAAAAAGTCAACATTTTTATTATCCTGATCTGTTAACAGATTTTTTCCAATTGTACATTATACTGCTGTACTATTCCTACTTATTTTTGTTGGTTTGATTCACAAACATCATATATAAAGTTTTGTATTTGTATTTAGTCATATCCATCCCAGCAATTTTCTTTTCCACTCTGCAGGTACCCTGTGGCTTGGTCTTTCCAACACACTCTTGGTCTCCCTAACCTCTGTTGTGTGGAGCTTTTCATCTCTTTGGGAAAAGATGCCTCACATTCCCCTCACTGCAGATTTTTTTTCCCCCCAAATTCATTAGTATTCCTAATTTCAGCATGGGGAATTTGTATCTGTAGTATTGCTCCAACCACCTACTTTAAAGTTAGTACAGTCTATACTCTTTCTAATGTTCAATAAATAGGAGCCCTTTCCCCCCTCTTTATTCTGTCTTTCTCACCTCACCTTTGATTATGTGATTCTGATGACTTTTTATTTCTATTTTTAAATGAACTTTTTTTTTTTTTTAAGAAAAGGTTTTATTATGTTGCTATATATACAATTTACAGCTTACTTCAAAGCAATTAGCACAGGTACAGAACACTGTTGAAGATTTGTACAGGTAATCAGAAGAATGAAGAAACTGGCTATTGCCAAGTTATATACACTCACAGTCTAAAATGACTCATTGATGGAAAGTAATAGCAAGACAATTGGTGAATTTTCAGAAGAAAGCATACTGGGAGTATACCTCCTGAAACAGGCTGCAGCAGCTATAAAAAAGATTTGCCTTTACAAACATGCAGCTATTACAGATGTAAAAGGAACTAGATATGAGAAAATACATTTTTTTTTCCAAGAGTCATACAAGAATTTTTAAGTAAGAGCCACATAGAGAGAACAAATCAGCTGATAGAAGAATTTCTGTGTAATTTATACTAGATCGGCTAATACACCAAGTGATGAACAGGGAAAGGAGTTGTGTTGAATAGAGAACTGTATTCAGCATTGCCCACATTAGAAATATGTGTCTATTTCTTTAGCACTTAAAAACAGAATGAGCTTTTCATGAGGACATGAATATGCACTTTTAGAATGAAACTTCAGTTTCTTTTTAATAGAGTTCCTTCTGTTGTTAATCAGCAAGCATTATACAAACTAATTTTCATTTATGTCAAACTCAATAGCACAAGAAACAACACAGGTTAGTTCTACAGTGTTTGGGGGCTGGGGGCAAGCTTTTACTGACAGTCCTGAAAGAAAAGAAACAAACAAGCCAACAAATCCCTATGTCAGATAGGGACAGATGGGCAAATTAAAACTTAGAGGAAGACAAATTTGTAGGATAGCAGGTAGTCAGTCTTTTGTATTTTGGCTTCTAGATGGCTGAAGCAACAGAACTTTGAATTACTCTCTTTAAATCTAATTTAGTAATTTAATGACATCTTAAAACAGCCATTAGATTTTGAGAAAAGATAAATATTCTGAAATTTTTAATTAAAATTTGCTTACAGATACAAACATGTTGGAAAAGAAGTTGCATCTTAAAGTTATAGGCACCATTGACTTGATTAGAAAAAAGTCTTGGTCTTCTTCTGGTAAATATTTCCTGTGGGGCAGCAGATAATGAAAAAAAATACCCCCTCCCCAAATAAAGGGGGTTTAGATTGAATCAGACTAGTATCACGACAGATTATTTTGTTCCACCCAGTAGTGTTTTATCTATTAGGATAATATGCTGCAGTTATGTGTGGTCACAAGATTCGCAGTTCTGAAAAAGTGGTATCAGTCCTGTCCTGAAGATGTGGTATTTGGAAATTATTTTCAAACAGTTGGCCAGAACTAAAAAAAAAAAAAGGAAGGAAAAGGTAGGACAAACAAATACGTACGCCTGCGCTGAGTCTGAATATTATTATGAAATGTGAATAATCATGGACTGTTAGCTACAATGTCTAGTTTCTTAGAAAAGTCTTATTCCACTGTTAGCATCTTCATGGTATTAAGTTTTCAGAAGTCACTGCTAAGAGCTTTACGGATTCATAATACCTTTATTGATGAAGACTTTTGTCCTGCTTTTCTCTCCTGCCTCCTAGTGAAGTGCTGTCTTTGTACATACCTTGCTTTGGAAATTGCTTAGTACTACAGTGTGGTTAAAAAAAAAAAAAAAAAAAAAGTTAAAAGTCTTCTATTTTTTAGATCGATGGGTATTTTGCTTTGTCTCTCCCTTAGTTCTTTGGTTCTTTAGTTCTTAGTTCTCTGGTTCTTTCCCTCCAACTTGTGTGCTCTCTGCTGATTTCCCAGATAACTGACAAAGACTTTCTGATATGTTCCTAGTCTGCCAGCTCCTTCCTACTTGTCCTTCTGTAATGTTCACTTCAACAACAACCCAAAGTAAGAAAGATCCCAAGGTTTAGTACTATGTTCAGTGCTGCACAAACAGATCTGCATTTTTATATCCATATTGCACTCACTGCTAGTTAACATGGCACAAAAATATGTTTGAGCTTTGTTAGCACAAGAGGATTTGTTTATTACAAGGCAAGCTCTGAAGAATTACACAGGGCACTTTTCAAAGCTAGCAGGTAGGAAAGCTCTTTTTACATGTTAGTTGCGCATCAGCTTAATATTTTGCAGTTGAAACACATGTAGGATGAAAAGGTGTCCTGGTTTTGGCTGGGATAGAGTTAATTTTCTTCCTAGTAGCTGGTACAGTGCTGTTTTGGGTTTAGTATGGTAACATTGTATTTTATTTGTTGCTAGGTAGTGCTTACCCTATACTGAAGGTCTTTCCAGGAGTTTGGATGCTCTGCTGGTGAGCAGGTGCTCAAGAAGCCAGGAGGAAGCACAGCCGGGACAGCTGAACTGAACTAGCCAAAGGGATATTCCATACCATAGAACATCATGCTCAGTATGGAAACTAGAGGCAGTTGGCTGGGGACCACCAAACACTGCTCAGGGACTGGCTGGGCACTGGTTAGTGGGTGGTCAGCAACTGTATTGTGCATCACTTGTGGTTTTTTGTCCTTTGGCATTATTCCTCTCTCTTTCTCTCTCCTTTTCATTACAATTGTTGTTGTTGTTATTATATTTTATTTAAATTATTGTTTGTATCTCAGCTACAAGTTTTATCTTCTCCCAGTGCTCCTCCCCATTCCACCACGGTGTTGGGATTGGTGTGTGAGCAAGTGGCTGTCTGGTACTTCACTGCTGGATGCAGTTAAACCACAACAAAAGGATACAGATCATAGAATCTTCGAATCACAGAATGGTTTGGGTCAGATGGGACCTTTCAAAGATCATCTAAGGCCACACCCCTGCCACGGGCAGCGACATCTTCCACTTGATCACATTGCTCAAAGCCCCATCCAAGCTGACCTTGAGCACTTCCAGGGATTAGGTGTGGCATATTGCAGAGGGATTTTTAAAGGACCGAGGACATATGTTACCATTGTCCGGGTTGGACAACCCAGGCCTGTTAGTTGAAGCTGCAGAGCAACTTCAAATTGTCCTTGGAACAGGCAGTGTGAGAAAGAAAACAAGCTATGCACAAACAAGAAGCCAGGCACAGAGCAAGTCCTGGGAACTGGGAAATCAACACACTCTCATCGGCACACTCTGATCAGGCGCCTGCAGCATGCTCACCAGTCAGCGACACGGGCACTCGCGTGACCAGAAACTTTTATCCAATCACCTGTGTGTAGAGTCGTGTGAGCGGTTGGTTTAAGTTATAAATATGACCTGTTTGTTTAATGAAGTGAGCCCGGCATGTAGTCATATTGGTGTGATTGTCGTGACTTGGCTGACTCTCCATGGGGGACCCTCTTTGGCATATGAAGGCACGGACTCTGGATGTGGTTCAACCAGAGACACTTCATTGTACAGAGCAGCTCATATTTATATCTCTGAGCCCAGATACAAATTCCAGCTGTACGTACTACCAGGCTCAGGGCAGGAATCATTCATGCAGTTATATAGCTATATATCACTACAAGCATGCAAACACTTTTTGACTACTAGATAACCACGTTTACCTTTCTTACTTTCCTTCACAATACCCAGCTGTTCTCTCATCTCCTGCCAGATCAGACATTCTCCATCCTCCTCTCATACATCTCTCTTCATCCTCTACCCTCTTCTCCCACAATTAGGTATCCACAACTTCTCCGGGCACCTTGTTCCAGTGTCTCACCTTCATTGTAAAAAATTTCTTCCTTATCTAAATCTGCCCTCTATCTGTTTAAAACTGTTGGCCTTTGTCCTGTCACTACAGGCCCTGACAAAAAGTCTCTCTCTTATAAGTCTCCTTTAACTATTGAAAGGCCACACAGCAAGGTCTCCCTGGAGCCTTCTATTCTGCAGGCTGAACAACCCCAACTCTCTCCATCTGTCTTTGTTTGAGGGTTGCTCCAGCCTCTGATCATCTTTGTGGCCCTCCTCTGGACTCACTCCAACAGGTCCATGTCCTTCTTATGTTGGGGGCCCCAGAGCTGAACGCAGTATGCCAGGTGGGTCTCACTAGGGTTGAGTAGCAGGGGAGAATCACCTCCCTTGACCTGCTGGCCACGCTTCTTTTGATGCAGCCCAGGATACGGTGCACAGCGATGGCTCATGTCTAGCTTTTCATTTACCAGTATCCACCCGTGTCCTTCCCCACATGGCTGCTCTCAATCCTTTCATCCCCCCAGGCTGTACTGATACTGGGGGTTGCCCCAACCCAGGTGCAGGACCCTTCAGTTGGCCTTGTTGAACCTCATGATAGTTAAAATGGATGAATACAGGAAGAGGAAATAATGACTGTTAACTTTTTAAAAACAGATCTGGATTCAGCAACGCAAAATGCTTTTGCATGAGCAGTATCATTTTCAGTTTTGACTTAGTAGAACTTTGAGCATTTGCATAGTAATGCATTTGGACCTTGACAGTCATTAAAGGAAGTCTCCTTAATTAAGAAGTTCTGTGAGAGCAAGAATTCAAACATAGAAATGGAAGAGTAAATTTTATTGAATGTTGAAAAACTAATGGCAATACAGTTAGTTTCAGCTCTGCTGGAATACTAGTTTTCTAGTATTTCTGTTGCATAAAGTACAATAAATCTGACAATACATTCAGACTGTTAAACTAGTAATTGTTAATTTCTCTTCAAAAACTGCATAGTTGAGCAGTTGTGCAACAAAGATATAAATTTCTGCAAAACCCTGAATTTTATTTTTTTTTTTCTTTGAAACTGGTGACAGAGGAGATCACCTTCACTGGTCAGATTCTGAGTGCCTTTTCCCTTTTTTCCCACTCTGTAAAACAGAATGAAAACAAATGTTTAGTTAACGTATTAGACATGACACTTTATATCTGCCATTATTTTTTATATTAAAGTAGTATAAATTAACACGAAAAAACTCAGGAGTTAAGTTGCATACTTTAGTTAAATTATGCAACTATTATGGGATGCAAACTTGTCTGAACCTGAAATATTATTATATACATTAAAACAGTCAAGGCACTTACAGGATACATAACTGAGATGTTAACATCTAGGAATAAAACCACACTGGTTTTGGTGGTGGTGGGTTTTGGTTTTTTGTTTTGTTTTTAATCCACAGCTTTTGGTTACTTTTTTTTTTTTAATTTATCCTTATGTTTGAAAGCAGTATTCCATAAAAAAGTGGGCCTCATGTTATCAAAGACAACGCCGCAAATAGTAGTAATATAAGAAGGGTTGTCCTGGTCAGCCTCCAAGATTACACAGAATAATATAAGCAGAAACAACAATCCCTGCAAGCCATATGAGACAGTTTTCCTAAAACAAAAAATCACATTTAAAAAAAAAAGCTAAAAAAGTAATAAAAACCCAACCAGCCACACAAAAAATGCAGGATGATGAATTAAGCAAGAAATACAGCAATATGTGAAAAGATAAAAGCATGTTAGGCTGGGAGGTGGGGGTGGACCAAGGAAAAAAGAGCAACAGAATAGGTGATTTTGCAGTACTTCTAAGCATATAACAAAGACCTTTTTTTGTAATTTTTTTAGTGTTGTTCTTTTGTTTTTTATTGAAATTAACCACAGGATAAATTTATCTTATTTAAAAATTTCTATTTACAAAGAAAAACACTTCATAATAGAAAAGGCGTGCATGGGAGGGGAAAGCAGAAAGGCTGAAGTTGTAAGACAGAACAGTGATGTGAATTAATTTGACAAAAGATTCACTTTAGTTCAAATACCAGCATGAGCATTCAGCTTGTCTGGAAGGGACTGAACAAGCATATGTATTTGTCAGCTGCTGCAAGACAATTTTAAGAAGAAACTTGCTGACTTGCGGTAAAGTAACAAGGGGAAAAAGAGAACAGAAAAATACAAGAGAGTACATACAGAACTCCATGTAATGCTAGCCAAAGAATTTAATGTAATCAGAGAAGATATGCTGCTTCAGAAAAGAGTAGTTATGGCTTAATGAGCCAGTTTTCACAAAACTATAGTGTTCCAACACAAACAAGGTGTTGCAACGTGAAATAGGATAGCTTGCCAAAGACTACACAGCTACCTTAGAAGCCTCCATTATATACTACAGGCTCTCCTTGTGACCTATGCAAAAGGTCAGTCAAAACAAACAAACAAAACACCCAGCAAAAACAAAAAAACGCAAATGTGTCAAGTCATACACAAGTACAAACCCTTATTTGCAAATACTGTCACTCTTCAAAAAAAACAACAGCAGAAATGTTAACCAGCATACTATTTACGAAAAAGTTAACTGAAATTCACAAACATGAGTTGCATTAGCAGCCAAGTTGAGCAAAGCAGCATATGCACAGTCAGCAAGACACTAATTTTATCACTCATATTTTGACACAACTTGTGAATCTCCTACAAAGATTTGGCTGGAGACAGATCTAAGATACAAAATGAAAGAAAGAATGTGTCAAAAAAAGAAAGTCTTGAAGTCTGCAGTTAGTCCAGTCACACGCAATTAGTGAAACCAGTTTGTTGCTTGAAGTGCATTTATTGACTAGCATACTTCAAGAAGTTTTGAAGTACAAGACAGGTAGTAGACTTCAAGTTGCTAAAACTGTGCTTTAGTTTTGCTACTTTTTTTTCCTACAATATGAACCACTAATTTTTTTTTTTGACTGGAAAAATTAGAGGTAATAGGTCAGTTCAGAGCTCATTACCTCATGATAGTCACAGCTACATTAAGAACAGGTAAACTTACAAACGCAGAAAACTACCTGGTATTTCATTAATTCTGTCTGCAGTAGTTTCACTTTGGATCTTTCTTTTTCTAATGCAGCATGAAGTGTTGCTACCTAAAAACATACAGAATATGAATTTATAAAATATCTCTTGACATCTGTAAGTTTATGCAGTCAGTGTTGCTCTCCATTAGTACTGTGCTGGACAAATAAGTAATACATGCAGAGTTCAAGAGTGACTGTCATTGTGCATGAACTGAAAGTACAAATAAAATATTCTTTAATTGCTTTTATTTCCAAGCAGTATTTCCTGATTTACCTGTATAATGACATAGAAAAGCTATAAAGTTAGAAACTCATCTGACACTTGGATTCTGCATTAGTTCATTGCATGAAACACTTAACTAATGTAGTATTGTGCAACACAGATAAGCTTAATACATCACCCTCAAAAAACAGTAATCTTAAATGTAAGGTGTTTGGACAAGACAAGAGCTTAGAACTAATAATTGCTGTGGACCAAAAACTAAGCATAGAAGTCTTGTATTCTGTCTACTACAGTGACCTGCCAACTGACACGTCACAAGTAATGTGTAGCTTGCTTGTGTTCATACATTTGAGACTAGAGATTAAACAAAACAAAATAAAACCACACCCAGGAAAGAAGCACCTTCTCAAGCACTTTTCTGAACTTTCTAGCTTGGGTTGCCAGAGAATGATATTCCTAAGGTGCTGTTCAGGGCAAAATTATTTCAGGCATGCTGAGGTCTGCTATCTTTCCAGAAACAGTTCTAAGTGAGTCATACTCGAGGTTTACATAATACACATGCTCTGACAGACATAGTGCAGGGCTAAGGATGAAATGTAACATTTTTTGCTTCAAACAAGTCTTGTTCCAGCTTCTCCCTCCCGCACCTCATAACTGCCTTAAATAAACAGTATCTTTGAAATACCCACGGAATTTTACATTTAGACATCCTTACTTACCTCTGTGGTCAATTCATTTTTGATAGTTTGAGATTCATCAGTCTCTAGGAGTATTTCTGCTTTGTCCTTCCCTACAAGAGAAAGATACAGCATGAGCATCTTTCTAAATATACAGGTCTTCATCTGCAATAGCACTGTGACGTTGCTTTATTTCACTGTTTCATTACCTCTAAATAATGCCGCCTTCACTAAAAGAACAGTAGATGTAAATCAAAACCAACCACTAGCTACCAGTGCCATTAGCAGCAGTGAAAAGTTCTGGAGATTAAACCCCACCCTTGCACACTACTTACCCCACACTTCACCCTGTAAACAGCACTTATTTTAGAGATAGCCATTGTGAACAAAGTCCATCAGAAAACTGAATATAGGCAGTGGATCAAGATTTTGTGATCATTAAGCTTCACGTGTGAGCTCAGTCATAGCTATGGAAACTTCCATTTACTGAAATACGGAGATGTTTAAACTATTTAGCTAGTGTCTGTGAACTATCTGTAGATAAAATTCTCAATATGAAGAAATGAAGTTTTTTCAAGGCTCAATTCTGCCACAAACTTTATTCTCACCAATATACAGAATACTCAGTCTGTAGAAAAAGAAAAAATTGTTTTATAGTATGTTACTATTCCACAAAGAGAAAAAACCTTCAGAACTTCACCTCTTCCCTTTCAAGATGAAGTATTTAATCTTGGCTCAAACACTGAAGTAATAAAGTTCCAAGTTAAAATTTGCAATGATCAGTCACATTATGAACATCTCAACTAGCTTAGACAGGTTTTGTAAACATTGAAGAAAAAAATATGACCTCTATTTCTAGCTAAAAATTTAGCCCAGAAAAGAAACTACATTCAAGAGCTAAATTAAGAAATTGAGAAGCAAAGGCAATTTTGTAACAAAGTTAGTGTGGCTAGCATCATAGACTCAAACAACTTCATCAAGCAAGATTAGGAATATTAAAAGATACCTATTCATAACAAGCATAAAGATACTAGGATATTTACATATATGTAAGTGTGTATATATAAATTTGTTTCCCCAAACTTTTACAACAAACCCTGAATCATAAAAACCCTGGATAGTGTTATAACAGAAGTATCACACAGTTGCATATTTAATCCAGCGGTGCAGTTATCCCTACTCATTGTGTGGCAAAAGACTTGCTTAGGTGTAGAATGATGTTTCCAACAGTCCAAAGCACAGCTTGCAAAGATGTAAGATCAAGTTACCTCACGTTTGTCTAGATGTATATTATAATGAGATCTGTCCAGAATATATAGCTGTCACTAGCAAAAGAAAGTCTAACTTGAAGAATCATTGTACCTAAAACATAACCGAACAATTTATATTTCAAAAAATGATCTCAATATGTAACTGATTATTTCATTATGTAACAGCAGCAATGCAGTACTGTGTGGTCCACCAAATTCTGTAGTTCACTGAACTGGCTGCAAATTAAGAGATTCTTAGTTCTTTACAGCTGTCACTGAGTCAACTTACTGTTAAAAAGCTGCTTTGAAAGTTCCTTCCATGTTTCAAAAAGAATATCTAAGTTTCATGATAAAACAACGCTTACTTACTTTTACTTTCTTGCAACATCTTCAGAAACCGTGCATTTCTTGCTTTTACTTTCTTATGCTTTGCCTGTATTAAAGAGATTGAATTATTACAGGAATACACTATTAAAAAAAAGTATTCTATAGAGTAAGCATGACTTCAGAATTTAAAATGACGACTTCTGCAGAGAATCTAATCATAGAATCACAGAATCATAGAATCATTTAAGTTGGAAAATTAGACCACATGTCTTAATTAGACCACAGCCAAAGTAAGAAACACACAATGGGAGAAGATTAATAACTGAGAGTTGGGAAAAAAACAGGCAAGCACAAGGCTTAGAGCAAGTTAACCTAAAAAAGTTAACATCAGTGTACTGATAGTGCAAGAGCCGCCATCCAGGTCTGCCTGAAGCATACAGGCCTGTTGCATCAAGGGCTTTGTGGAATCTCCCCAGAAAAATTACAATTATAATGCAATTTCTAGATAACAAGATAAGATAAATAGTTTGCCATATTACCTGGCAAGCTGGACATGACCTCACTGCTCTATGGATTATTTTATTCAGCAGTTTATTATTATTACATTACAGTTTCTTCCCTTTCCAACTCTTCACTACTACCCAAGAAACCCGTATTTGCTGGTATCTGATCTGATATCACCACTTCCTTTGTAAGTCAGTCTTTTTTCCTCAACTGGCCACCCGTGTCAGTTCTAGCCATGTATCTTAGCTGGAAACTTATTTTTCCTGTCACTAGTCTCGTAATACAGTTTGCTCTTGTAGGCTCTTGAAAAAAGTTGGTTTCAGACATACTTTTTTTGTAATAAAGAAGCTGCTGTCTTCCACTTCGAGTATCACATCAGTCCTTGAAGATAATTAACATATTTAACCCAGATCTTTTATGGCCACCTAAAACTGGACTAAGGTCTCTGGACAAGTTCAGAAAATTAAACAGCTGTGTCATCATCCATCACCTCACCGGTACCCTTATGCATTGTGCTTAATCTGTCAAATGTCATCACCTGCTGATAGTGATAAATATGAATGGTTTTATATTTTATAATTTCACCTGGGCATTCCAACTTTAGTACACAGCAAAAATAGCTGTTGAAGTCTTTATTAATAGAAGAGTACTTCTCTGAAGCATCAGAAAACTCCCAATCTGTCAATGTGCTCAGTCTACATTAAGCAATGACTAAAAATAGTAATAAAATAATTTAAAATAATTTTACACTGCTTTATTGCTGGTTCCTCATGGAACATCTGCCCTTTTTTTCTAGACACTATCCAGGCAGTGCTAACATGGACTGAAATCAGGCAGAGACGCTTTCCCTAGCTACTCTAGTTTATAGCAATACTATTATTAACAAGCAGACCTCTTTTTCCTGTTGTGTTTTATCGTATGGTGAATCTGATTTCCAATTTCACTTGTATGTAATAGGGAAAGATAAAACAAAATACAGGACTCCATTCTTGTTACACTGCAGCTTTAAAGGAGCTTCTCTTAAACCTGATAAAAAAGTCATTGATTTTTTTTAACCACTTCAAATATTGGACTGAATCTACAGAAAATTCCAACAACACATTGTTGTTAAATGCAAGAAAAGCTGAGTAGAATTTAAAAAATAAATAGGCTGGAAGAGACCCCAAGAAAGTCCAACTTTCTGCTCAAAGTAGAGCTAACTTCCAAGGTAGAACAGATTGCCCAAAATCATGCCTAGTCTTATATTACATCTTCATTTTTTTGACCATAAAAATAGCAATACTAGAAAACAAGTAGTGACTGATATGCCAGATATGAAGTTTATTTCTGGATGCTTTGTCTTGATTCTTTCAATTATTTTTAGATGCTTAACTTAAAAATAAGAACCGTTCTGTGTGGTACTGAAGGAATAGTTTGATCTGTAAATACATCATCTGTAGCCAGTCTAAAGCATCTCTACATATTGGTCACATTTTAATAAATACTTGCTTTAAAATGTGTAATAATGTTAAATTCTGCCTACTGTTTGAAGGTATTATCACCTACATACCTCCCACTGAGTTATTACATTTTTCAGTTGCTCAATTTCTGCATTTTTCTTTTCAAGCTCAAGCTTTAGTTCTTCTGTTTTTCTGTCTTTCAAAACAGTCTCCTATAAGCAAGAAAGCATCAGTTCTTAATAATCTAGTTATGTGAACTCAATTCTCAGGAAAGGCAACCTATTTGTTGTTTGTCAGAGAAAAGAATTTCTGATCAAAACTAAAGAGGTATATGTGCATAGATACCAAAAGGATAAGAAATGCAGTAATAAATATTGTCATTTTCTTTGAACCAAAGATTATTTCAATCACAGGTCTTTCATATTAAAAAAAAATTAAGTCAGTTAAATATCTCTTTGGATAGACAAAAATATTACAGCATTGTGGTCTTTAGGATTATCATGCTTTTCATTTGTGCTTTCCTCCACTGAGGTGCTCCCTTTCTGATCACTGAATAAGCTTCATTGGGTAACTTCTTCACTTCAGAGTAACTGCTGTTTTACATGCCTGGTTCTGTTCATGAAATGTGCAGTTATCTTTTCCACTGTAATCAGTGAGCTGGACTCTCCTTTTCTCTCTGTCACGTATTCTGTGAACATCATCTTCCAGCCTGTTGAAAAATCCTCCATCATGCAACGAATGGGAAGAGTTCAGTGCCTGTCAAAAATAAGTACTATAACATATCTTCCTTTACATTATTAAGCTAGACGTCAGCATGGTTAAAAAAATAGCCTAAGTAATGATAAAGCATTACATCTAGATAACTATTTTATGTTGTACATCCTGAGAATAATGTGACTTTCACCTAGAGAATACGATACCAATTGGAAGTGCCTAAAAACTCATTAACAGTTAACATTTAGCTGATGATGAGGTTACACAAAAGCATAAAGTTGGAGTTTAACAGTTCTGCACTATGACTACACTAATTTATGTTTTATCTCACTGTCACCTATTCTTCCCTCTAACGAGTTTTAATATTTGCCGACTGCACCACAACATAGCAGCATCACAGTACTTTCATCTAATTTACTTCTCTTTTTTTGTGCTACAATTTTTATTTTTTAACATGCTTTTATATCTGCAAGTTGCATCAAAGGCATCTGAAAACTAAAGAAGCAAGAGGTAGTTCTAAGAAAGCCAGTACTAAATTATCAAGATACAGGAACTGCTGACATACATCTTTATTAAATCTGCATCTGTAGAAGTTTTCCAAATAGAAATCAGTCAGTTTCATAATGTAAAACTGATTGTTGCTACAGAAAGTGCCAAAATAATTAATTACCTTCTAAACATAACATTTATGGTTTTTTATTAAACTCGTTTGAGTAAGACTTACCACGTGTTTTTTAGCAAGGTTATCTGAAAGGAATAGAAAAAAAATGAAGGCATCAGTACAATCTTGTACAGCTAGCTATTGAAACAAAATTTTGAAAAGTAGGGGGAAAACCCACATATATTGGCATTCTTCAACATTAACCCTCCTCTCAAAGTCACAATTAAAAAAAAGTCATCACCTAAGAGCACTAGAAACCAAGATAATAAACTATGTATTATGTCAGTCCCTGTACTTGCATCTTCTCCCCAGTCTTTCAGACTATTTAATTAAAAGCAGCATCTCGTACTTTTTGCTTCAGTTAAAGTGGAAGGCAATGTCTTTGGTACAGACACTTAAGGAATTTGTTAGTTGGTTTGTTTTTAAGTCTATTCAGGCTTTTATAGCACATATCTCACTGTATACCTGAATGCCTTCTATATTGCTGTGCTTTCAATCTTCTTCCTCTACTCAGATTACTTGGAAATGATGTGTTTAATAAATATTGTAGATTTAGACAAAAACACCTTTCAAAGAAAAACCTTAGAACACAAGTTACTGTCTTCCTTTTCTAGAATCTACCTTGATTTCTTCACTAAAATTCAGAATCTCTGCTCTATAGAAACAGATGAAGGAATTTTAAACATACAGATAATGCATATAATGAGTATACATAAGTTATTTCAATATTTACTCATCTTAAAAAAAAAAACAGTATCATGAAAAAAGGCAAACAATTACTTGCTATTACCCACAAAACAGAGAAACTCAGTTGCCTGAGGGGTGCAAACTTTGTAGAACAAAAAAAATCACACTTAGATTTAGAAAAAAAAAAAGTCACATTGAGTGTCATGCACCCTAGGGATACTACATGAAATTATATTTTTCTTAACCTCTTCTGTTTTTCCCGCTAATAGAACTAGCCCATTATTATATAATGAACACTCAGCTTTTAGACTCGATAGGATGCACTGACTGAAACTCATTTAATGTTTGTTCAAACACAGTATTAATGAACAGAAATAAGGGCATTTTGCTGTTATCACGCACACTATGAAAATTCCAAGTAGAACAGCTCATATGGTATGATAAGGCATACCTATATTACTGTCTGACTGAAAGTCTTTCACAGACACAGTGGGAGGTTTCTCTTTTCCTTCCTGGTTCTTTTTCTTATTGACAGACTTTGACTGAGATGAAGTATTTTCAATATTTTCATATTCCTAGAAGAATAAAGTCCCAGTGGTATGATTTTCTTCAATACCCAAATATTTTTTTTCCTGAGGCTTCATAAAGGAAAGAGATTATTGATAATGTATGAGAGGAGATTTTAGCCTGAACAGCAATTTACAAGCTTCAGATTGGTTTAAAGAGTGCAAAACATGCCAGCAATTAAGCATCAGTTCAGTCTCTGAAGTATTGCTCTTCACTAAACGGCAAATGAACTAACAGCCTAATACTTCCTCAATCACCCACATCAAATTTTAAATGCAGGAAGGCAGAGCGCTTTATTTGAAAAAAAGATGTCTACTGTATATTCTTTTTATTCTCAGAATATGCTTACTCATTCAGCAGGAATCAGAGAGCTATTAGTGTTCAGCAATGCTCTACCAACTGACCTTACTCCTATTGAAATCAGACAGCCAAGTATGTGAGAGCCATTTGAACCAGAGTCCCACCTCCCCACACATCTTCATCAACATTCTTCAAAAATTAACAACGTCCTATTGTTAAAAACAATCTTAAAGAGTAATTAATTACATATTTTAATTAAGATTATGTTAAATCTTAAATGTTAAATAATCTATTTTTAAAAATAATTATACAGAAAAAAAGGATGGGAACAGAGTGCTTTTCTTTCCATAGAAACAAGATTTGTTCAGCATACTCATGTACTGTACATTTTTAATATATAGTACATATTTTAAATTATTCAGAAGTAATCCTCAAAGAGTCTACAAACAATGCTATGCTACTGTGCCTGAAGACTGTCTTCATTTTAAAAAAACAACTTCAATATCTAAGTTAAAAATTTACCTTAGTTTTCAATAACTGTGGTACTCTCCTCCTCAAACTGAAGTGCTATACAGAGGTATTTCCACAAAAGTGCATGTAAAAGTTTTATTTCTTACTGATGCACAATTATATTTAAATTTTGGTATTGTCATAATTTATTGCAAATAAGCAACTTATTAGAAATAAAAATTTCATCTAAGCATACTTTTTCAGAACAGTTCTTCACTGTTCCATAAAAACCATTAAGATAACAGCATCCTCACCAGCTAAGAAAATGTATACAGCTTATTAGAACTAAAATATTTATACTCCAAACAGAGAAAAGATGGTAGAAAAAAATGCAAATGATTCAACCAAAACTAAAACTAAGGCTTAATGAGAAATCAGTGCTTTGATTCTCTTACTCTTCAAGTGTGCGGGATTTTTTCTGAGGAAAGTCAGGATCTCTTGTACTCTTAAAAAATTTCAGCACATATGTATGCCAGAAAAGTGGAAAACTAATTTTCCACCTTTACAGGCCAATTAGAAAAACCCAGAACGAAACCCCCCAATACTATTAGATATGGTTTCTTTCAAATCCAGTATTTCTCTGAACTCTTTAGTGTCTAAACAGTGCAAGCAAACCATATTTACATGAAGACAATGGTACTTGTAGGAATTTTTTTGCCTTTTAAATTCAAGCCTCAAACTTGTCCAACTTCTACATTAGGATAAATCCTGCAAATACCTTTTTGTGTTCTTCATATTCCAGTTTGCTTAGCAGCAATGTTTTTTCAAGATCAGCTTCAAACACTTCAGATGTCATCTGAAGAAACAAGATTAATATATTTCATGTGACTACCTTCTCAGAAAAAAAAAAAAAAAGAAAAAAAAGCAGATAAAACCACTAGGACAACACTAGAATTTCAGTTTCAATACACATATCACTACAATTGCCAAAAAAGCTAAATTTCACTGAGGGGATATATGGCATTATTACCAGCTAATACACCTTATTGTACCATAAGTAATAAAATACCTTGCTTCAGGAAACTTCGTGATGGATGTAGGCATACAATAATTTGTGCAGATCTTTATGTAATATACTTAACATCTTGATGATTTGTACATGAGATTTTTTTGAAATAATTTTTATTTTTAGTCTGCAAAGCAAAAACCAGAGAATGTTAAAGGATGAAAATAGTCATTGTAGACCACCAGGAAGTCTATGCGCTCATCCACTACACAGAAAAGATTAGGTTAAGCACACTTTATTTTTTTATTAAAAGGAGAGCACAACTAAGAAAACCGGAATTATTTCCAAGATGTTTTCTCTTTCTTTTTTGAGAGAAGGAAGTATGTAAGTCTTCTTGGGAGATTAAAAGAAAATTTGAAGCTTTCTACGTGTGAACTATTAAGAAAAAGAATGAAGGAGGGGATCCCTTTTTTCTTGTGTTATAGGAAAATAGCAAATTGGAGGAAAATCCAGATTCTGCTGCATAGAAGGTTGAAGGATTGAAATGAGAAGACCAGTACCAGCAACAGTTCAATGAAGCCAAAATGAGATATTTATCTAGAGGGTATAGATGCTATAGCTGAGGTAGACAGAGGATAATCTAAATGTATAAACAGTGAATAAGCTGTGTTACTGTTTACAGCAAAGTTAACTAAGATTAAGTTGTTCTGAACACAAAACACTGTTCCTTTGAGTTCTACTGCCTTAAGGAATCACTACAGTCGCCTGTGTGATGTGCAGCCAAATGGAAGCCTTATTCTTCATCATAGCTCTCTCCTTTTCATGCCCTTAAGTGAAATATTAATTAGTAAAAATAATTACTTTAACCATAATCTTCTTGTTCTTTGAATTTCAAATTGAGATGGTTTTCATTCATCACAGAATAAACTACAGTAATTGTTAAAGTGAATAAATGACTTAAGTGGTCTCAATGTACTTTGCTTGAACTGGGCTGCGTGACATACGCTAGCTTCTTGTCTATAGGAACAGTGTTTTGAAAACAACTTTACAAGTTCTCAGATGCTTTACATGTGTCTAAAAGGGATGGATCCGTGAAAAAAGCACACACATTCTTCCAAATAGTTTTGTTCAGCAGTTTGTATGACCAGTCTCTCACTTAAGAGAAAATCAAAAAGTGCCTCCCAGTTTCCACCATACTAAACCGGCCTTTTTTGAGCAGTTATTTGAAACATAGTAAAATAGTGCTCTCGGCATAAATTGCTGCAAGATTTCAGGTAGACTTTGGGGTGCCATCATTCCTAGCTTTGCATTTAATCAGTGGTTCAAGCTCAGCATCAGCTGATTGCACTAGGCCTCACTGGCAGGGCTTTTGTAGGGGGGGAGGTGGGGAAGAGCCCGGGACCCAGCAGGGCTGCAGGCACCTCGGGACCCCAATGGGCTGCACATGGGGGCAGCGAGTGGAGGGGCAGGCGGGTGGCAGCCGCCCCAGCAGCAGCCAGCACTGGAGCGCAAGGGGTTCCTGCAGACAGACCCCCGTCCTCCGCACCAGCCGTGGCCTGCAGCAAGGGGACTGGAGAATAAACAGGGTGCAGGAGGGGTTTTGCAGCAGTCATGATGTGGATTTTTTTCTTAAATGGTTTCTTTCAGTATCAAAATCTGTAAGTAGAGGTTTGATAACTGACAATAAATGAAATTGACTGAAATTTCCCCAAAATTAATGAACAAAACCAGTCCACAACTATTGCATCTAATCTGACAATGATAGTCATCTACCAAAAATTCAGCCTTGTAGTCTACTACACTGAAAAACTCAACATGAACATGACAAAAAAGGACAGAATGGGGACTACTAAAGAGAACAAACACACAAAAAGGTCAGCTCACAAGAAAGATGAACTTAAGGATTTTTACCTTTGTGTGCCTGAAATAATTTAGCACACAAGCTCCTAAATAATTATCAAGAATTAATACTACCACAATGTTATTACAACTATGAAACAACTGCACAAAAAATTGCATTATATGATCTCTACTACAACAATAACCCAATCATAATGCACTTACCCAGCAGTCATCCAATTCAGGGCAAGACTGAGTGTTTGAAGCTGGCTATACAAAGGCCGCTACTTCTAAGCAACACCAGAGTTCAGAGCTTTAGATCCAAATATTCTTTTCCCAAGCACACTCAGTCCTGCTTCTCTGTATAGCCCGACTGTCTCAGGACAGATAGCTATAGGCTCCCTACCACTTAAACCTATCAAAAAATACCAGAACCACGGGTTCCTTTGCTTAGACACTGGGAGTGCAAAACCAATAGGCAAGCTCTGGAGTACTCCTAATCGTCATAAGAAATTGAGATCCATGCACAAAGTTCTTACAATGAATCTTAAAAGCTTTGCTTAAGAAAGACCATGACATTTACATAATACCTCCATAGTTAAGACAATTGTTGACAGTCCTTTAAAAGGAAAGTGCCAGGCAGTACAGTAATTTGGAGGGTAAATATGAAAAGTGGAACTCTTCATAAGCTGGGCAACGCTCTTCATGGAGCTGACTTCTGCAGAAGCAGGGAGACAATGTTTCTCACCCAGTGCTGAAGACCACCATCCCTTGCAGTATACCACTTAAGAATTCCCTCTTCATTATCAATATTGTATTACTGGACAAGGGAAACTATGGAACTGAGAGGCTAGGATTTCATGCCTTCTGAATCCAAACAATTCAAACTCATATCTCTTATTTCTGATAAGTATTAAACCTACTTGCCAATCGGTTTCTCCAACTCACAGAAAAGATGCTTTTATTAAATCTTACGATAGTAGCATGTGTTTATGAAAAAACAACACAGGGACAGCAGAACAGTTAAAAACACAAATGGACATTTGATGCAACCTTGACTAATAAAGGTATTCTGTCAAACAAACCTTTCCAAAAAATTTGTCACAGATGTAGAATAATGCCATTTGGGCAAGGAATTCTGCATTCTCAAGTCTGCTGAACATACTTTGCAACTGGCAAACATAACATAATTTTTCCCATAACAAAAATCAGACTCTTCATAAGTTTCCAACACTTCTCATCTCCATCTCTAAAGAACACCTCACCTCTTCTTCCTACTACAGGGGCCTCCTCTAAGTTTTAACTACCATCTCTTGCTAATTTTAAGAGTGGTACTACTGTGGGCTTCAAGACCATTTAACCGAATCTCCCTCTAACACATACCACACCAGCATAAGCATGACATCTCTCTCCACCTTTTTTTTTCTGTATCTGCCTTCAATACAACTTGTTCTTGAAAAGCTATACACAGACTCCAGAAAGTTTAACTCCTAAAGTGTTGGTAATGATATGACAGTACATGAGCAACAGTTGGTAAGGACTTTAATACCCTCCACGAGGCTTCATTCTCTGTCAGAATTCAAAATTCAGTGGGCTGAGAGGATCAGGACCTTGCTGCTGAATGGCTAAGGCACTTGGCTTTGGTATCCCTGCATACGTGTGTACCACGCAACACCCCCCAATCCACCCCCCAATAAAAGTCAGGCAGCTTCAGTGGGATGGAACAGTGCAGATGTAAATCCCCCTTGGAGTCATGCTTTTGGCACAGTCATTGGAAAGGAAAGAGAAAAGCCTGGAGCACGAATATCCCAAGTTTTATCTCAAGTCATTTAACAATTAAACTACACAAAAGCTAGACAAGCACCTGCCCCACCTCCTCTTGGGTTGCTCAGAGTACAACTGAACAGGCCACGTTTTGAACAAACGTGAGGAAAAACTACCTGTGGCTCTCAGTAATGTGTCAGTTCCAAGTCCCTGTGCTTAGATCAACTAGGCAGATCATAACTCAGCAGATCTGCCTTTTCAGACCCACTCCAAAGCACATGCTCTTCTTCACTCATTACTATGCTTGAAGCATTAAGTCTCTAATACTTTTACCTTGTGTCTGTAATAAAATTTACCTTAAGATCACAATTCTTTAAATCAGAGTTATCCATGGATTCTTCAAATTATAGTCTTACAGAACATAAGAAATAATAATTTAACAGAAGCAATACAGAAACACTGCAACTCATTACATTTTAAAAGTAACATGAAATGCATATCCTGAAACAGAACTGCAGGAGGGGGCCTGGAAATCAGGACCATAAGTAACAATCAGTTACCTGAAAGGAAAGTGCTCGAGTTTGTAGGCCATAAACCCTGGCAGGACAAGGAGGGTGAATAGATAACAACTGACAAAAGATAAGGAGATGAGGAACAGATGGCCCAAAGGAGAAGTAACAAGTTTGTGCTAATTGATGACTGTAAAAACTTACTTAAAGTGTCCTTTGTTTGTTGTTAACCAATTAGGGATTGCCTAGTATGTAATGCTTAGCTTAAAGAACCAATCCATTCAAAGCCCGCAGCTTCTGAAAATATATATAAACTTGTGATTGTATACAATAAATCGACATTTGCTTGCATCAAGCAGTGTCCCGTCTCTCCATCGCAGCACAGAACTATTGTGACAATTTGGGCAACAAGCTACCAGACAACAGAACAAGTTATTACTGAAACTGTTAGTGATAATATTAGATAACGAAGCATACCTGCGGATATTGAAGTTTCATTGCTCTTTGTGTGACACTGCCCTTTACTGCCTAATTTTTATTTCATGGTCACAAGTCCTTTACTGCCTTGTTAGTAGACTACTGCAGAAATCAGTGGGGACTCACAGGATTTTAGTAATTCTTAAGAGCCTAAAAATACATACCCCATAATTAAAGTCCTCACTGTTTTCACTTGCAGCCATTTTTCCCCTCATATAAGAAAAGCTAATTCAATGCCTGCCAGTGCTGAAATATACGGGCACTATCTACAGTGAAATAAGTTTTAAAAGGAATCTTATTGATTAATCACATTTTATTAAGACTATCCTAATGAGTTATGCACTCCATGTTACATACTTTGAGCTAAAACAAACGTTTTAATTGTTGTTCTAAGACAGGAATCGGAATTCGCAACTTCTTTTTCCACCCATCAGATTCCAAAATTCACATTTTTAAGAGTTTCTGAGTCAAGTTAAAATTAAGTTCAAAGCAGTTTTGGTGATGTTTTGGTCTTTGAGGCCTAAAACCCAACCCTTTAAACAATTTATAAACCAAAAAAGTTCCCTGTAACCTCTACGGTCGCCTCAAAACCTATAGTGTCAAAGTCATACCAGTTAAATTATTTCATGTTTACAAAGTATCAACACTGCAATCTAACAGTGATCATGCCAGTATCAACCATTTCACTAAACGTTTAGTGTAGCACAACTTAACACAGGATTTGTTGGAAAAAAATATTCAGTCTACACAGTACCTCCATTGTTTATTCTCAGTCCATTGTGACGACAGAAATCTGTTCAAAATGTAGCAGTGGTGCAAACCTATTTTAGTGGTAGCCTATTCTTAGCCTTAAGAACTGTAACAGCATTTAGCTATTTCTTTTTCTCATAAAAATGGGACAGAGGTGAATTAGAACTGTAAGTATCATATGTTATGATTATGCTAATTGCTTTAAAGTTACTTTTCAAACGAAAGAATCATATGGTAACTTCACAGCTTATATGTCAGTAAGATCAAAACTAACAAGAATTGTTTATAACTGAGTTCACTTTGCCTGAACATTTTACCACCCAGTAATTAGATTATAAAATTCTTTGTTACCTGAAATAATTGCTGAAATTGTTGCCACAAAGGACAAGGAAAAGGCTGAGGTACTTAATGCCTGCTTTGCTTCGGTCTTTAATAGCAAGACCAGTTACCCTCTGGGTACTCAGCCCCCTGAGCTGGAACACAGGGAGGAGTGAAAACATTATATTGGCCTCCATACAGGCACAGTCAGTCTTTGCTTTATCTTCACTGTATTCTTCGAGTGTTATTACCAAAAAGATGTACTAAAATTAAAAAACAGAGGTTCTTGACCAATAGAACTACCCTAGTGTGCTAAAGGACAGTCAACACTCACAGTTCAAGTGTTCTTTGTTACCTAGAAAGGAACTAGTTTTTTCATGCCTAACAGAACTTACCAAGCCTGGTTTACTATGGATATGTACTGTATATCCATATATCAATCCACCAGCATTTCCCCAGCTTTGCTCTCACCACAGCATTTCACCATCCTTCCATGGTATTAAGTACTTCTACTTGTTGTCCAAATTACACAAATTCCTCTTACCATACTACAGTATTCACAGTCCAGCTATGAGGTGTGCAAGCAGCAGCATGTGCTGGCTCTAAACTGTATCTGACAGAAGGTGTTTACACTGAAACCTTTCCCTCAGTGTCATAGTAATTTGTTACTTTTTCTCCAGCCATCTTTCTTTATCCATGAGACTTCATGGAGTAATGTATTTCAGGAAAGCCAAAGACAGCTAAATATACTAACCTGTACCTGCTCATCTCTTTGTCTCCACTCCTGCCAATTTTCTTCCTGACAGTCCTCCTGCATTGCAGTGTGCAGTTTTTGTTCATGCTGTGACAGACAGTTTCCATGTGATGATTTCTGAGGAATCTTTTTAAAAGCAAGGTTTCTGAGCTGAAAAACAGTTATTTTTAACATTAATCAAAATGTGGACAGGTACACAGAAACAGTCTTAACAGATTAACAAAGGCGTCCAGACACATGGGCAAATACACATGCATGTGCTTTACCCTACTCTGCAGTCTGAGATACATGTTTGTTTAATCATTTATGGTACACATTGTAACGTAAAATTGTGGAGAACTGTGGATCAGAAACACCACAGCCACATAACATAAAACAACAAAAAAGTGAATATATTTTGCCAGCTGAAAATACTTCCAACAAATCTGAAAAGGCAACTGTGTCTGACAGATTTCATGCTGGACCAGGTATTATGGTGCTCACATCTGACCCAAATTAAACATAATGCCAAACAAAGGTGGTATACACAGATTGATTTGGCATCTGCAAACAGAGGAAGTAGAGGTTCAAGGAGAAAAAGGACAATGTAGACAGTCCTTACGGTTTTGTCAACAATCTAAAGTTGGTCACACTCTAAGAACCTGCAGTAAGAATTATTTTTAGTTGCTGCACCATATGGATACAACAGTGCCATCTTAAAAATACCTTACATCATTACAAAATTTGACAGTGAAAAAATAACCTGCAAATTTGGCAGCTCAAAGACATTCACTGCTCAAGCTTAAACATTAACATTCTGATTCTTACTTGGAGTGAAAATAAAGGCACCAATACAATCTCCTATCAATTTACAGACAGGGATTTCCTTAACATAAAAGCTCCTGGAAGGGAGGAAGAAGCTATTACCAAATTAAAGATGAAACAAAGAGAAACAAAGTACAATGCTTTCCTTAATGTGAGTTTGTTGAGTGCCATTACCCCTTAAAATGGCAGCTCACCTTACCTTAAAATTACTTAAAATCAGGCAATAACGCAGATAGCATTTTCCTTGCCCTCCAAACAGCCCCTTGCCATGCTGCCCCTTGCTTCCACTGTCTCTCCTGCTGCCTGCACCAGCACTACAACCCCTGCTTCCTTCCTCAGGTTGCAGTGCTGGCAAAAACAGTGGTGCAGACCATTCTGATTCACAGTTCCATTGCAGTACAGCCACGGACACAGTACATGTTGGGTTGAAGAAAACAAGTCAGCCCTTACTTGCCTCTCTGCCACTACAAGAGTAAGTATAATTTCCATGCAAATGAATTTCTGTAGATTCATTCAATGCATATGTAAACACACAATTAGTTTGTTGGCATTAAATTTTTTATGGTGTTAAGGCAGACATAAAGAAACATCATGGAATGCTTACTGAAAACTTAATCTTCAACATAAAAAGACCAGCATCAAAACTGAAAAAAACCCAATTTAATAATTAGCAGTACTGCAATTACTCAAATTTCAAGAGTTTTTAAGTTTAGTAGATACAAAAAGAAAAAAAAAACCTAACAACAACCCCAAACTCATATTTACATATTAATTTTTTTAAGAGATGTGTACAGTTTCAGGCAGAAAGATTACCTCAGTTCAACTGTCAGGCACAGCAACCTAGAATTCCAGATCCCAGACTTCTGGAACAATTCTTTCAGTCACACTTCTTAATTTCCATTTCATCTGAGGTTGATGATGAAATGGATCCGAGGAAGTCCAGTGTCAGAAAATCACAACTAGTCATAACACTGCCACCCAAATTCACGGGGCGGGGAGGGGGAAAGGCTCTGGATTTAGTAGATTAAGGGGCTAAAATGATGGATAAATCTGAAAATTACAACTTAGCAAACCAGACTTTAAAGCTTTTCAGAGCTTGAAAGCACCTTTGAATTTTAACGTGCTGGCTGTCCCAGCAGGCAACTAGAACTGACTACCTATACACCCCTGAAAACAAGTTTTTTCCTATCAATCACTTCTTAAGAAAGGTCATGCCCTTCATCAAAAATTAATTATTCAAGTGGTGCTGTCAAAAAAATGAAACCTAGTCATTAATTCTCATAAAATATTTTCAACTTGTATAGCTGAAACCTTACACTTTTATATAACCAATTCTTAATAAAACAAAGAAAATAAATGCAGTCTCTGTAACTAAGTAGCATTTATTTTGTAAAAAAAACCAAAACAATGAATTGTCAGGGACAGCAAAAAATATTTATCAGATAACAACCTTACACACTTGTTAAAGAAAATGTAGTTTGAATTAAGAAATTTAAAGTGCTGAAGCTGCTAAATGGCAGAACCAGGCCTCGTCCCTTGTACAGCCCTCATCCAAGGCTGGTTTAAAACTTAGTCAAGTTAATCACTTGAATAGAGAACAGAGAAACAATAGATGAGCAACCGCATACACAGGTGCTCTCACAAATGCAGGTGTTTCTAGAAAAAATCAGCATATGTGAATAGGAATTGCTTGTTCAAAGACCAAGTGTACTTGAAGGATTGTGTGAGTTAAAGCAGGCAGAAAGAAGGTCATGATCCAAGGAGGACCTTGGAACCAAGGCAGAGACTGGAACCAAACAGATTAATCAGCTGGGACAGGGTCAGGTGATGGATTCGCAGAACTGACAAGACTAAAGGAAACTTCTAAAAACTTTGGACATTAACTAATGATTTGATAAGTGTATATAAGCTGCGCTGCCTCCCTTTGTTCTCTGCCACTCGCTGGGGTGGTGGCTCAGCTCTGTGTTGTGATTAAAGCACGCCTAGTGGTACCCACCTCTGTGTAAATTTCTCCTTTAACACCACTACTGAAAATAGACATTCCCTTTACCTCATTGACCTCTCTTTGTTGCTGTTCTTTCCTTTTTCTCCTTTTGGTTTTTTTTTTCTTATCTGTAGATGATCTTCCCTGTGATGCCTGAGATTTGCCAGCGCTTTGGCCACTTCTTCCTTTTCCAGGCTCCAAATCAGCATCAGTTTCAACTTGTAGTAAAGCAAAACGAGATGCAGTGGTAGGAACTGAACTGATTACAGTAGATGCCATTGCAGTATCTGAAATTCTACTGTGCTGGCTTTTAGTTATTAGGTGTCCTAGGAAAGTAGCACAGAAATAAGAATGAAAACAATGTTTGACCAAACACTCAATAATTCATATCTGTTAGCTGCAGGGTTAGTATTTAAACCCAAACCCAGTATTATTTCTTTGTATTTTTCCTAAGTTGTATTATCTTAAGTATTCAAACAAGACCTGAAAAGTAAAGGATAATCTATAAGAAAACCAGAGGTTTTTAAAGCTATTACATCTGTTCCTGGGAGGTTATGTTTGATGAAAATAACATGGAGAAGGCTCTGAAAGAAGTTCCTTCATGTTCCAGAGCAGTGGGGGGATGAAGGGGAAGGGAAACATACGGGAATAATGCAGTGCTCCAAAATTTTCAGATGCCACCCTGGCATATGGTCTGAGAAAGAAAGCAAGCAGGTATTAATGTGTATGCAGGCTCAAGTCTGGGGTAAGCAGCCTTACTTCTTATTTTACAGGTGGTATTGTTTTGTTCCCAAGCCACTGTAGATTCAACTAGCAGTTTTCTCCACAGGCAGTGAGCCCAGCGTTGCGGCTGGCACTGTTCTCAAACACTAGGCTCTTACTCTTACAGCACAACACAGAAGACGGGTTGGGGGAAGGCAGAACTGGGAAACACGCTCATGCCCTCCATTACTCCCTGCAGCTATAACCAACATGTATATCCCCATTATACCACTCCAAAGCACAAATCATCTATCTAGTGTAGAAGTTAAATTTATGCGATAAGAATATTTGGCTAGTTGCAATTCTTCTATGAAAAGTTTAGTGAATGAGGAGAAGATTGAAAGTGATGTTATTTCACAGAAAATATCTAGCTATGTTAATGTACTACAATAGAGAGCTACAGTGAAATAACATCTACTTTTTGAAAGTGCTGTTTGAAAGGAATCCTTAAGAGTTTGGCAAATGTGAACATAATGTTTGCATTGAACAAATGAACAGAATGTCTGCTTACATGGTCTACAATGGTCTACAAATGTGTTGCTTGTTAACTGCTTTACAGAAGAATGAGAATCTACAGAAACTTTGAGAGATTGTTTTTATTACTAAATTCCAGACTTTCCCAAGGATAAAGCTGTGCAGGTGCTCTAAAGATGCTCAGACATATCGACACAAAACAATTCTGTTACCAATGCTATGCTATGGTAAATGGTCACTATGATGACCATTACCCAAAAGAATTCTTCAAAAGGAATATAACATTTTATTTCTCAGAGGTGAAAGAGCAAGTAAGCCAATACTGTCCTTATTCAAGTTTACCTAAAACAAAGGTTACAGTCAACAGCATTCTTCTCCTACGAAAGTCACCCTACTCTATTTGTCTCAAAAAAAGAAAATGAAACTGATTGTATGAAGCTGGTTGTATCCTAAGAACAAAACAAACCTGACATCAAATTATGAATCTACCTGATGCTGGTGTTCAGACTCTCTGATAAGACCACAACCACAGATCTAAAAAAACCCACATCAGTCACATCTAAACCACCATAAATAATTAATATTTGTTACTCTCTTTAGATTATTAAACAACAGGGCAAGTTTGGACTTTCCTGGATTTGTGTCTATGTTTTAAAATGCATTTTAATTCTCAATAACTATAGTTATCCTGCTTAAGAGCTTAGATACAGCAGAGATGCGCTCTTACTACTTGAACATGCATTAAGTTGAAACCTGAAACTCAGAGAAAAGATTTAAGACAACACCTTCGCAGGAAAACAGCACCAAAGGTAAATGCTCAGTCAGGTTACAACATGAACTTAGAATACTGGATGGTGCTGTTGGCACTACACCAGACTACAACAGTGTTAACACTAAGTTTGGAATCTCTCTACTGTATTTGGCTTAAAAAAAACCCTAGCGCACTGAAGATGACTCTAGTCAGTCAAAAACTTGACATTTCTAGTCTGTATCTATTTACTGTGGTATATGTGGGTTTTCATAAAAACAGATGAACAGCACAGCACAGTCTTTATTAAAGCTGCCAGTTGCTAACGGTGCCAAATACTTCTTTTTTGCCCATACAATTTGGAAACATTTCATATTTGCAAGCTGCAGTGATAGCAGCTAGATCCTTTGGCAATACATTTTAAAAGAAAACATTGTCAAGATACAACCATTAGTCTAGAACATGAGATAAAGGAAGATGAAAAGAGGTTGGACTCAGCCATAGCAGCTGAAGCTCTGCATCACTATTAAACACAGCTGCAGACTCCTCTCTCCCTTTTCAGCAAATACAACAAAAATACAACAGGTTTACTTCTGCTGTCTGACTGTAGTTGGTATGCAATTAAGTACCCAGCTGACAAACATGTTAAGCAAGTACCACCCACAGAGTTCTGCTGTTATAGTTCACTGAAATACTTCAGTAACAACATGAAAATAATTTACATAAGTTTATTCCTGAATTTCATTTGTTTCCACAGAACAGGAAAAATACATAGTAATGAGCTTGTAGAGGAAACTCTACAAATACATGAGATTACAGATTACTCTTCAGTTAAGTCTATAAGAAGTTAACATTGCTAACTCAGTAGAACATTTCAACACAGCTATTCACGTTACAGCAGGATCTAATAATCCCACTTCTGCAACACTAGAAGATGGATCCAGTGATCCACTGAGGCCTACCACAATGCCATCTTCACATTTTAATACCACACCTACAATTCTGACAGCCAGATCTTACCAAGCACCTAATATTTCAGTTCCACGGTCTGACTCCCCTCCCCATAACGGACTGATCTAAAAGCTTTCACCTAAGCACTGATGGCTTGCCACCCCTTTTACAAAAGTCTTTTTTGTCCTTTAACAGAGGATTATAATTTGTGTTATTCTTTATTGTTACAGACATGAACGGTCTTATAAAATTAAAGCATTGACATTCCTGAGCTTGAGGCTTTGCTTCAAAAGGCTTTCTGACCACACAAAAAAAGCACTCAAATACCACAGTGTTCCGTAACTCCACAGATGAAACTAGATCTGAAAAAGCATTTCAATTTTACAGTGGCTGGAGGAGTATAGCAGTCTAAGAAATGTTATGCGTTTGTAACAGTTGGTTGACCAAAGCCTGTCTAAATGAGAGACAATTCCTTTGCTTACAATATGGAGCGCAGCAAAAAAATCTCCAAGAGGGCAAAACAAAAGCAAAATGTGCCTGTGGCACCTACACAGCTCATTAATGCCTCAAGTGAGACTGCACGTTAAAAAAGCCCAACAAACAAACATCAGTACATGGAAACAACTCCAAGTGTGTCATGCATTACCACAAGTTATATGCTTCTGAGAAGACCTTCTCTAACACACCAAGATAGTTACTAACCGTCCATTTTTATGTTAATGAAAAGATCACTTGTAATGGATTTCACAGTTGCAACATCACTACAGTGTTGATTCACAGGTCCCACCAATAAATGACCCAGTTTCAAAACTTTCTGTTTTGCAAATCACTGTCAGGTTATTAGTTCAACTGTCTCTGCAACCTGTTCCAAATTATAAAGTTTGCAAGAAAAGTTCCCACAACCAAAATGACATATCATTCAGATCGATATATCACCAACGTAAGCATGATACACCACATAATTTCAAGGGAATGTAAAAGCATCTGTTACAGCTAGCAAGCAGTAATTCTTTTGGTGCTCTACTCATTCCTAGGTCATATTCGTCTACAAACCATGTCAGCCTACATGAACAGATTATTTTGGAATTTGATACCAGATCAATGGATTATATCACATTGGTCCCATTAATGAAACATGTAATGTATTAAGGTCTGATACAGTGATTTTTAAGCACAAAAGGCTTACTCTACCTTACGCTCTTAGTGAACAAAAAGACATGTTTAGAAATTTAAATTGTGACATGACTGAAAAGAAACGGTATCTTTCTAACTTCAGTTCCCTGAGGTGTACCAAGTACAGTCAGAAATATAAGACCCATCAATGCCCTGAAGAGCTTCAGTCTCATTTTAGACATGATGTAAGAAAGGCTGTGGTTAATAAAAGTAAAACAGTCATCTGGTGTTACCATAACTTGAAATCCTTTTCCTATCTTACCTTTACATTTACTTATATTTACACGTTGCAGGTAAAATAGCTTTTGAAATACTTCTAAAACCTCTACTGTAAATTGTCCAATACATACAAAGAAGCACATCTGCAAGTTTATTCTGTTTGAGCATCAGCAGCTTCCTGGCCTATGGTGCAGCTTTGCACATGTGCATGAGTTACCATTTACCTGGCAAATGTTCAAGCACTTCTAACAAGTGAGCATAACATCAAAATTTAGGAACCTCTGGTCTGATGCTAGCAGTACAACTTTAAGCATCTGTGAAATAATCACATGGCTTTAAATGTGGGGCTTTACGATTCAAGGAAAACACACTGAAGAGCCCAAAAACCCATTTCCCATTTAACCACTTTCATTGTCAAATAAACTGGTAATAGAGATGCAGGTTTTAGAAAACTTTGCAAATAGGGTTGTCATGCTAAAACTTCTTCCCACATACATCCACTTGTTTCTACCACTAATATACACATTTATGGTAATATATGATCAATATACACTCTTAGTAAACACCTGAAGTATTGCCTGACTTCAGTACTTGCTTGTACAATGGAAATAACATTGAAATACGCAACGTAAATTTGTAAATGAAGGAATATGTCCATTCCCTCCAGGCACCAATCAGACTTTGCACCATCTGCACATTATGTATTGACCTTTGCCTGTTTATGCATTTACCACAGCAAGTTCAATCTACTTTTCTTTATCATACAGGAAGTTTTGCACCGGAGGTCCTCCCAGTTGGCCAAGCTCTCTCCATTTGTTTTATGCCATCTGATCAAAAGCTATACAGCTCCATTAAACAGCTCTATATCCTCAAAATTACTCAAAGTCATCAGCTTTTAAGTGAGTTTCACAAATCACTACAGAAAAACAAGCAACCAAACAAAACCCCAACCAACCAAAAAGCCTTGGTTCAGAAACCTACTGGAGAGCGGCAGCAGTGGCATGTGCAGCAGCAATTAACCCACGGCAAGTAAAGGGTCTTGCACAGTTTGAAAGGGAAATATGGTGAATTAACTGCTTCGCTTCTGTAAAATTCACGAGTTTGAGGACGAACGGTTTCTAAAACTCTGGATTAAAATGTAAAATTGATTGGGCAGCTTTGGCTTCAGTTTGTGCACAGAATGCTGACCGACCACGCAAGCTCCCTTGCTTTTCTTCCCGTGTTACAACCCAACCAAAAAAACCAAACAAACAAAAAAAAAAAAAAACAAAAACAAAAAAAAGGAAATCGATTAAGCTTTACGGATAGGAACTTCAACAAATATTTGAAACTTCACGCTCACTTCACGGTGCGTGATCAACGCACCTTCATTTACAAATTTACGTTGCGTATTTCAATGTTATTTCCATTGTACAAGCAAGTACTGAAGTCAGGCAATACTTCAGGTGCTTACTAAGAGTGTATATTGATCGTATATTACCATAGATATGTATATTAGTGGTAGAAACAAGTGGAGGTATGTGGGAAGAAGTTTTAGCATGACAACCCTATTTGCAACAACAAACGCCGGCCCACCGAGCCACAGCCCGCGGTCGGCAACCGTTAACGGATCCGCACGGCGTCCCGACATCTGGCCTCCCAACCGCCGGGGCCGAGCGTGCCAGCCCGCCCCGTGCCACCGGGCGTACCCACGGCAGCCCAGCCGGTGCCGGTGCCGGGGGGGGCTGTCACCGAGCCGGGCTCTGCCCGTCCGCCGGTGCCCGAGGCGCTCACCGCGCACGGAACGGCGGCGCCGTACGGACGCGAGAGCCGCGGCGGCGCCCGGCGAGCCCGTTAAATCGGGCGGGGGCAGGGAGAGCGGCGGTGCCCCGGGCGACCAAAGCACGGCCCCCCGACAGGCACCATCCTCCCCCGCCGCCACAGGCCCGCGGCCGCCTCCTTCCCGCCGCGGGCGGTGCAGCGGCGGGAGCAGGGCACTCACCGCGGTGGCGGCGGAGCGGAGCGGAGCGCAGCAGCGGCGCCGCTGCCCCGGGGCTGGCGGTTGAAACCGGCCGTGGCGCGCGCCGCGAGCCCGCTGAGGTCCCGCCGCCCGCTGGTTGGTTGGGCGCCGCGCGTGCGCTGCGTCACCGCCGCGCGTGCGCTGCGTCACCGCCGCCCGCGGCCGGGGCGGGCTCCTGGAGCCGCTGCGGGGCCGCCCCGCCCCAGCCCCCGCCCCAGCCCCCGCCCCAGCCCCGCCCCGGCGCCGCCGCGGTCGCGCAGCGCTGAGCGGGGCGGGCGGGCCCGGCGGGGGCGGGCGGGCCCCTCGCGGTGTTGGTGGCCGCGGGGCGGGACGGGCTGTGCTTGCGGCGCTCCGTAGCGCGTTTTAGCAGGACACAGCGGGGAGGGAGCTGCGAACGGGTGGCATGGCGGTGTGGCAGGCCACCGCAAGGCAGCGTCACGTTGGTTTCACTCCCATGTTGCCGTCACCTGCATGGCCGTGAGGGCCGTAACTGCCAGCGGGTAACGTCGCAGAAGTAAAACGCAGCGTGGGACAGTACAAGCCTGTCAGATAGCAGTCTTGTCGTTAATTAGCAGAAGTACGAGGACCTGCACGTTGTCTGGGACAGGTAGAACCATTCTGTGAGCTCTATTAAACTTGCATAAACGAGAACACAAATCACTGCTTGCCCCTTTCTCCCCTACGTGACTGGTTTACTGGCCTCTCTCGTGGCCAACAGTTCTCCAGCGATCGCAAATGTGCCTCGTGTAGCTACCTACCTTAGCGTTAGGTGACATTGTAGTTACATCTTGAAATGGGTGTGTGTGGCATACAGAATCTGATGTTTGAATGACTACTTACTCTGCAGCGTTGCAGCTACAGAAACCTCCAGAGCACCAGCTGACAGCTGTTGGTGACCGAGTTGTACTTTCCCTACACCTTCCCTTGCCTGTTTTGCATAGGTAAAGAATGGGTTTTTTTCATTTCTGAAAATACCAAAAGAGAAGGAATTCATGTTTATTTATATAGTATGAGGTGTATGATAATGCATTTTCTTGGGAAGAAAGGTGTTCAACAATTCCTTCACTTTACACGAAGATGTAGTAAACAAGTACACATTTGAAACCATATTTACTTGTTTCTGTTTATTGTTTTTTTACTACAAACACTAAGTGAATGATACATACAGTAGTATTAAACAACAGTAGTTAAGGCTCAGTACTTCATGACAGTAAAAACAATCAAGCCCAATCTAAAAACAATCAAGATGAACCCCAGTCCTCACCTCAGAATTCAGCTGAACGATAGGTAATAATTAGGTACAATTGTAAAAGATACAATCATTTGACATGTTAAATGGTTTATCTATCTGATTAGAATGGAATATTTTGCAGTCTACCCAGAAAATTTTAAAACATACCACAAGATAATAGGTCCATTTATCATGCTGTAACAGCATCTTTATAATGTGGACAGATTTGAACTGTGCTTGCAGCATCAAAAAATGTAGTTCTTCTGTACCTACAGCCACACACGTTGTACACAAGACCTTGCCTAGACAACAGCAGAAAGCAGAAGCTCCTAAGTACATCTAACAGTCTATGACATTTTCAAACATGACGGGCTGAAGTCCACCACTAAAATAAAACTAACCCTACAATCAGTGCTGCCACTTTTTGTATAGATATTTGATCTAATTTTCATGTTAATCTTATTTGAATGTGGACATTCTGGTCCCTGCCTGCAAGTTTGTGCAGCTGTTTAGCATTGCTTCTCCATGACCACTGTCCTCTTACAAAACAGATTCACTTTTCATCCCAAACCCATTACTAACAACAGTATAGCAGTAAACCGAAGGACATGTGTAGTCCTTGCTCTGAAGCAGATAACAAATCCAGAAGAATAATTTGTCTGTGAAAGGACATGACCAGTACAAATAAAATAATATATTGGTTTATCTGGCTTATTTTGAGGATGCTGGATTTCATCCTTTGGGGTTTTTTTCCATTTTAGTAGTACAGAAAGAAATACCACACTTTGAGTTGCCAACAGCAATTCTTTAAATGTCCAACAGACAAAACCAGAAAGGGAAATAAGCAATTCTCTTAATTTCATAAGCAAGCCGTAAAGAAGAAAAAAAGTAAGTACTTCTGTGTTCCTTTTCAGGAACAAATTTATCTTTATGTACTGATTTTGATCTCAAACACCATGGCTCATATAATACGCTTTTAGTAAAAAGCATACAGGAGCCAGGCATTATCAATACTATATGACAGTCTGACAACTAAATTTTCTAGCTATATATCAAAATAAATTAAATAGTTTGCTACTCTTTCTGACTCAAGAAAGTGAAGTACAATATTGTTTTAGGAAACCAAAGTTATGCAAGTACAGTGCACCTCACACTGCAGTTTTTGAAAAACTTACATATTTGTTGAAGTTTATGCAAAAAACCCAAACCAATAGAAATAATTTCTTCAATGTTAAAAGGCCTCCGAATGAAAGTTCTTAGATACTGTGTTAATTAACATCCATCTCAGATAGTGAGCAATGAGAGCTAAAAAACACTTAATCATTTATCCATTGTTAAGTGAACAAAGAAGTCTAATACAGTGGCTTCATTAGCAAAGGCTACTAAAAATGCAATGAAGAGTAACTATGTCTTACCAACACTAGATATTTTGTCCATTTCAATGGAATCTGGAGCAATAAAACTGACACCAGCTCCAAGGCTTGAGCATCTCAAAGACAATTCAGAGGGAGGAATATGACGTAGCTCTCGGCGAGACAATTTTATGGGAGTTACTCCTTGAAACTGTGTTATGGTCTCTCTTCTCTGGACGACAGAAGGTAGCTGAGGATAAGATTTTGAAGGCTGAGTTTCATCTGCCCCTGCTTTGTCATCACTGGTGCTCAACAAACATTCTTTGTTGCACTCTGATTCTGAAACATCCTCTCCAATCTTGTATGAATTCTGCTGTGTTCTTAAAGTATTTGTTCTGTCAGTTTCTTTCATTTTTCCTGGTCGACTAGTAGTTTCAGGGTTAAGTGTTGACTTGAATTCTTCAGAAGCAGCTTCTGCTTCATCTTGACCAGATGCCTTGTCACCAGCACTGTTACCTAAAATGAAATTTATCAGGAGATAAATAGCTACAAGTTACAACTCTTCCAAGTGCCTGCCATCAAGAAATATTAGTCAATACAGTTTTACTGCATCAGTAACTTGTACTGTGAATGTGGTAAAAAACTATCAGCACGTCATATTTTATCCTTTCTGTTAAGAAGTTTGTCATCCTCAAAACCATCAGAGGTATTAGCTGTTACTTTCCTCTGACAACGTCCTGGTAATACAAGTCTCACCATTCTACCTTGAAATGTTTCCTCCTAGGCACTCTTAAACAACTGAACCATGACAGCCAAAAATGAAATTATTCATATATTGAAAAACAGTCAGCAGTCACGCTAGCACAATACACAAAACACATTCTGTAAATTTGACTGTAATGTGCACACAGGGCTTTTATTATTTTTAAAGCTCAGCAACAAATTATAAAGTGTTTTTATTACATTGTATTGCAGCATGCCTCAGAATGTATTCAGAAGAAAAATAATTAAATACAGTGTATTTCTTACAAAAACTTCGAAACTTTTGAAAAAGTTGGAAACTCACACGGATCTTCTCCTTTCTGCTCCTTGCTACAATTTGGCTAGGATGGGTGTTTCCCATCATTGATATACGTCCTGAACTCCATGCTTTGTATACTAGACATAGTCTTTCCCACGCTTATTTATAATCCAACCTCTAGAATATTCACGTTCACTGTTTGACAGTGTGCTTTATAGTAATGAATGTGTTGGCTCACTATCCTGCCTAGAGGGCAAGGGCTGTGCCTTAATGCACTCTGAGAGCAGCAGGTCTGTGATCAGCGTCTATGTATTAGGAAGACATGGCACTGCCCGAGTGGAAAGAAACAGAAGCATCCACTGGGAGGAAGAACCAGTCATGCCGAGACTTAGGAAGAAACACAGGGCCAAGAAGGCTGTATTATGCATGTGAGGGATTGGCAGTGGCATCAAGAGGTGTGAGACAACCAAACTAGTGACAGAAATAGAACCTTATTTTCTCCTCCACCTGAACAGCTCTATTGTAGGTTTGGATTCTGGCAAGAAGGACAGAAAAATTAAAAACTTACAATAGCAAATGGTTGTTGGTTTGCTTTTTGTTGTATTTTTGGTTTTTTTGTTGTTTATGTTAAAGCACAGAATCACGTTAGAAAGCTCTCTTTTGTCTTACAAGTGTGTAAATCCTGTCTTTTAGCCTTAGAAAGTAACCAACTAAAGTAAGTTAGTAACTGAGAGTATGGAATTATTCACTGAGGATCTCCTAGTAAGTAACTTTTATGAAATCAAGTACTAGGAGCAGCCTATCTAAAAGCATGGCATATGACAAAGCGGTTAGTTACAATGTCATTCAGACCCTTTCATATGTTGAAATTCCTTTTTCTTTAATACAATGGTTTGCAGATGTAGATGGTGAAATTATGTTAGAATCCAGAGACAAGAACTTGAACCACTAGTACACAACTGCTACAGCTATAAACCAATGTTGTCTCTCCTTTGAAACTGGAGGAGAGGTGTAATATATTCCTGAAGACTAGTTAGTTCAGTAAAAATATGACTTTTATGGCTTCCGTGTGTTTACCACCTTCAAATAGTCTATTGACAATTGCATAAATATTTTAAGATAATATACTTACATTTAGTGGATGCCAATGATTGATGAGATGATTCTCCAAAGAGGCTCTTCAATTTCTTCTTCAGCTCTCTGCTTATTTTCTTATAGAAAAATAAGTCTTTTTCCATTTGCTGGACTTTCACTTCATACCTTTTCAAGGTTTCTGCAATACCTTCACTATCTTGTTCTAGGACAAGAAAACTGGTTTAAGAACCAAATATCTCTATGCCAAAAATCAAGATGCCCAACTAGACAGAATATGTCTCATATCTTGCTGACACTGCTTGCAATGTGTATATTTTAACTAGTATGACACAGGATCAAAAAGGCCATGTCAACCTTGCTTGTCAGTTTTAATAGAAGTATTTAGAAGATCAAGATCAGCAGGACCAGTATCCTTCAAGTTTCCAATATCAGAAAATTCAATATGAAAATACAACAATTGTGATACTGCTTTAAAAAATAATTTCCCTCCTCAGCATCCTACACATCAGAATTAGTGACAACCAGAACGTATCTTTGAACCCTGTTCTTTTTTTTTCAGTTGGACTGTAGCATTTCTCAGTAGTGACTGAAGATAATATTTGCTGTACAATCGCCCTCAAGAAGCAAATACCTTTCAAATGATGCAGTATTAACTGTAGTTTTTTCTCATGCTCTTTGTGTTGTAAGGTCAGCTGCCTGTCACACTGCAACCTGACATGTTCAAGTGCAGACTCTAATTCACGTATTACGTTTTCCTGGTCTATGACCTTCATTTGCTGTTCTTCAATCTGCAGTTGTAATTTACATTCAGACTCACGTAGGCGAACAATCTAAGAAAGAAATACACTTAATTTATCAAACCATTTTAATAAAAACTTTTACCCTTCTGCTTAATAGATTAAAGCATACAAAAGCAATAGTCTCCACAAGCCATAAGCTTATATTGGAAACACACCTGCCCACTGCTGCAAGTTCACACTTTAGAAATGAGCTCTGTACATTTTAGCCAATGGACTGGTGAATGTTTTTAAGTACCCTGTGCAGAATTTAAACTGCTGTTAAAGAAAATGTAGTTTGAATTAAGAAATTTAAAGTGCTGAAGCTGCTAAATGGCAGAACCAGGCCTCGTCCCTTGTACAGCCCTCATCCAAGGCTGGTTTAAAACTTAGTCAAGTTAATCACTTGAATAGAGAACAGAGAAACAATAGATGAGCAACCGCATACACAGGTGCTCTCACAAATGCAGGTGTTTCTAGAAAAAATCAGCATAAGTGAATAGGAATTGCTTGTTCAAAGACCAAGTGTACTTGAAGGATTGTGTGAGTTAAAGCAGGCAGAAAGAAGGTCATGATCCAAGGAGGACCTTGGAACCAAGGCAGAGACTGGAACCAAACAGATTAATCAGCTGGGACAGGGTCAGGTGATGGATTCGCAGAACTGACAAGACTAAAGGAAACTTCTAAAAACTTTGGACATTAACTAATGATTTGATAAGTGTATATAAGCTGCGCTGCCTCCCTTTGTTCTCTGCCACTCGCTGGGGTGGTGGCCCAGCTCTGTGTTGTGATTAAAGCACGCCTAGTGGTACCCACCTCTGTGTAAATTTCTCCTTTAACACTGAAACAATAGAGTTTTCCTGCTTCTGGAAAACTTCCAACTTAACTGCCACAGATACCTTGTTAACAAATCACCCAAGGTTCACCCAAGACACACCATATTCTAATTTTGATGTTTCCAGATGTCAGTATGATTCTTCATTATGTGGCTGTACACACTGTAGGCAGTGTTTGCAAAAATTGTTTATACTGCATTTAGGAAAAAAATAGGAATACTAGCCTGAGCTTTATGAAGCCTGCAGTTCGGAGGAATTTCAGTATAACACCACTACTTACATATGTTGCTGCTCCAAAATTAGCAATACAGCACTGGAAAGGAGCAAGGAAATGTCCTGGTTTGCAGCACCTTTTAAGCTAATAACCCCCAAACAAGATATACAAAGCTAACACACAACTGTCCTGTTTAGGTTAATATAAAAATTAAAAATATCTGTATTAATAGCAGATCTATGTAACCTGCAGAGATTTTTCACCAAAAGCATGTTAAATTTATTTTTATTTCTTGAATTCATTTCATTATCTAGACAGTAACAGAGAATAGGATATAATCTTACTCATTAGCTAAAACAAACCTTGTTGAAATATTTGAAGATGATAGCTCTGAGCTCAGCAGCAGATAGGGAAACTAGTTTTCCTATTACATTATTCTCACTCTGTGAAATGATCTGAGAAGATGACCTGAGCAAGTGCTGACGATTCTGAATACTTTCATTCTTGTAATCAATAGCAGCCTCCAGGGCTTCAATTCCTTCTTCCAGCTGGAAAAGGACGTGTTCTTCCTGAAGAGAAATACATGGGTGAGATCTTTAAAAAAAAGCTGTAGAATTGATCTTTCTATACATAAGACATTTTTAACTTCATTCTCAAGTGTGAAACTAAGGGGCAAGACAAACTAGTAGTATTACAGAGAACAGAGTGGGGAAGATAAGTGGTAGGGTACAAATCTAGAACACTTGTCTTTTTCAGACATAGTACCCCTATCATGAAACAGTGGTCAATCAAATGGTTCATCACAAAAACAGAAGTAATGTTTCCCTTTTTATTCTTCCCTCATCCTCCCCACAGTTTGCCTTCTAGTATTATTTCCTTGATTGTGCTTGTTTTCTGTTGGATTAATGAATGAATCAGGTTGGTAAGGAGTTTGGTGAACATAACTTGTGTAAAGAAGTGGCAGAAATGCATGGCCTAAAGCATTGCAAAAGATTTTGAGGAGTGAGATAAGTAGGGTTCTTTCTGGCACATTATCACCTCAGCCATATGCCCATACTGCTGCTGAAGACCTAAAAATAATCTGTGCATTTTATACGAGTGTATCATATCTTCAACATAATTATACTGATCAACTTAAGTGTGGACCATCTGGGTAACGTGACTTATTTTTGCTGTAAAAATACAGAGGACTTCAGATGAGGTTTGCTTTTTCACAAAATTCTATGAAAAAAATCACTGTGCAAGTACATTGCCTTGTTCTATGTCCTGACATTAAAATATCTGCCTGTGATAAACTGAAGAACTTCTAGTTCCCTTATTTCTGGTTATATGAACCTTAGCTCAGTGGAGTTTGTCAAGGCATTAGCTGAATTAAGTCCCTCTGTACAGAAACTTTGTTCACTGGTATGTAAGTAGTGCCATTACAGCAGTATTTTAACATTGCTATTTACAAAAGTACCCAACCTCAGTTCTTTTGTGTTAGCTTAGTCTAATAATTGGAGACATTTTAGGTTCTGATTGGAATGCTTTATTATACAACACTACCTAAAACCTGTATTTGTTTCAGAGGTGCTTACTTACTTCAGTTGACAACAATTTACCATCTTTCAGTTTCTCATCCACACTATTTCTTCTTCTGAGCAGCTGATCCCTTTCTGTCTGGAGAACCCGAATTTTTTCCAGAATGTCTGTCTTATCTTCAGTGGTACTGCCCTGAAGCTGCATACTTTTATCACACAGTTCCTGATCCAGCATACTTAAGCGACTAGACAATTTCATACTATGTTTGTTTAAAGCCTGAAAAAAACCACAGCAATCATAGATATAAAACTTGAGATACTATAAAACTGAGATACTCCTTCCAGTAAGAAAAATGTAGGTGAAACCATCACATTCTGCAGTGAAAGACTTGCCTGCTTCTTGCGATGGGACCCCATTTATTTTGAGTAGACAGCTACCATAAAATATACTATTTACTCAAAAGGTGAAAGAAGACAAAAACAGTCAAAGTGCAGTTTTCTACATACTAAAAATTAAAGGGGCTAGTCATTGTAGGTGACAATGATACTTCAATTTTTATTCACTTTTGCTACTGAAAAATAAATAATGCAAAATGTTTCCCTGCATGTTCTCTGGTTTGCAAAAGGACCGAGTAATTTTTAGATATCACATTCTTTAAATCTCTGTGATAACAGAACTCCATAGTTCAGATTTTTTTGTTTTCTTTTGTTGTTGGAATTTGGGGGAGAAAAAGTGAATAAAAAATATTATTCTGTGTTATTCACATTTTAAATGTTTATTTGCTCAAGCCACACAATAACTTCATGGCAGTGGTAGAGACACAAGTCACATGGCTTCAGCTTCTGCTATCTGTCTGCCTTCCCCCCACCAGTCTTTCAGTCAACACTGTAGCTGTGGCGAGTTTCATGTTTTTTCTTAACTCACCTGGCTAGATCGCAGTTTCTTGATTTCCAGGTGGCTTTTCTCTTGCAGCAATGCTTCTTTTTTGGCTACAATGGCTTCTCTTTTCTTTAAATCTTCTTCTAGTTCTGCTAACTGTTGGTACTGTTGGAGAATTCTTTCCATTTCTTCATCCAGCCACTTCTTTTGCTCTTCTAATTTCTGAAGTTTCAACAGAGATACAGAAAGCATTAATCAGGACTTTCTGGATAAGAATTTTATGATTATATTTTTCCTTTTTTAGAATAACCAATGAAATTGTGGAATAAACCAATATTTCTAATGTTAACATTAATTCTGCAACAGAATTTTGACTCAGAATAATACAGAAATTGGACAGAGTTAAAAAAAGGCCTGGCAATGTTACATTGCTACATCTTGTACAAACAAATTTATATCAGATGCCTTTAATGAAATGTATTCTTTTTCTAAGAACAGTTATATAAATAGATGTCTTCAATATAGTCACAGCAACTAGGTTTGGAAGGTACCACAAGAATGCAGTTAGCCCATCTTCATTACATTATAGTTGCTCAAGACCAGCTCTTTGTGAAAAAACATCAAGTGACAAGAAATTATGATGTTGGAAGAAAGACAGTAAATGAGAGCTCTGATCCTGCTAACACAGTCCATTGTAAGTTTATTCTGAAGCCACCACCATTTATCAGTTGTTATATTCCTGGTAAGGCTAAAAACTTGCCTTTACTTAACTTTTAAAGTTTATTTTCAGCTTTTAAGACTTCAGGTAACTCATGAAACTCTTATGTTCCAATGTCACCACCTGAAATAATGCAGGTGATACTGCTGCATAGGACACTTACTTTTCTAAACCTCTTCGGAAAAACCAAAACCATAAAAAAAACCAAACAAACCACACAATGTTTATAACAGAGCTCATCAGGATCACCCTCAAACCTACCAGACAACCAAAGCTGTTGAATTCTCAGGTCTCTGAACCAGCATCTTTGACAAATCATCGGAAGAAAAGGCATTACAGCCTCTCCTTTCCCTCATTCAAGAAGAATATAAGAGCTGCTAGACTATACTCCCAATTTTTTGCTACAGCAAAAATAACCCCCAAAACTATGATGGAATACTTTTCTTCCAAACACTTTACAAAGATGACTAGGGGTAAAGACAGAATTTATTATTTTTTTTCAGGGTCCATACAGATTTGGAATAATTAGCTACCTGCAGCTTCTGTGAAGTTCCAACTGAGTTATTTTTCTTTTTAAATGCAGCAATCTCTTTATCCTTAAGTTTAAGTATTTTCTGTTGTTGCTCCATCTTTAGTTGAAGTTCCTATAAACAAACAAAAAGCCTAATTTTTCCTGCCTCAGTCAGTTTTTAAAATGTACTTAATGTCAAGAGTCCACACAAGTATATAATCCGAAATACTGAGTCTAAATTTACATGTAAAAATGCAATTCAGAGCTAGATATCATGTAATGAAATTGAAAAGAAATGAGAAAGGCAAACTGAAGATTTCTGTGAAAATGCTTGTAGACAATTACTTCAATGTGTTTGTCAAGAAAGTCATTACTTAAAACTATGGAAAGCCTGGCAGTATAGTTTATCGTGTTCGGGGAAGCAGAAGCAAAATTGTTGCATCTCATTCTTTGTCATAAAGAAACAGGAAGAATCCTACTTTAATTTGTTGCTGGTCCCGCTGAATCTCTATTTCTAGTTGCTGCTTCTTTTCGCTCTCCTCACACAGTCTTTTCTGTAGCTGGGTCTGCTGACGCTTCATCTGAGCCACATTCTGCTCAAGTTCTGTTGCTTGTCTCTCACTTTGGTTGGATAATGAAGCCAGATTCTTGGTGTCTTCCTGCTTTTTCTGTAAGGCCTGAACGTTCATGGCAAATTTCAGCTTAACAGCAGGAAAACTACAACTAAAATATGACTGAACTTTATTCTTTATTTCACTGAGTTCTTTGAATCAGCAAGACTTACTAACTTCTGCCCAAACAATCACTTTTTATTTCTGTGGTTTCTGAGCTATCTGGTAAAGCTGGCACAGGCAGAATTAATCTCAAGCAACATGAGAAGGTAAAGAAACAGTTCGTGCCTAGCAATACAATTAAAGTAGGAAAATTTAACAGAAATCACAGCTCTGGGAAATGTGCAGAGACATAATGGTGCCAGAATGCTAGTCCTGAGCTCCAGTCAATAAGACAACTACCTCTTTCTGTATGGGGTTTGTCTGACCCATCCTAGGACCAAGAGGCACAGAGCACTGAAGCTGACCCTATACAAAATGTAAAATTAGGCACAGCAGAACTTAACAGTAAAAGGTCAGTGCCAAACAAATACGACTGTATTCGTGCAAGCCTGGTCTTGCAAACTATCACAGTGATTTGCTTAGAGCTGGAATTTATATAGCAATTTCATAAAACTTCAATTTTATTTATGGCATGGGAAATAATACACTTGTAATAGTCTCCTTGTGTAGGTTCTTTCATGGTACCACGTACAATGGTGTAGGAGCTTCTCTTTTCATACTTCTTGGTTTCTTCTCTACCAAGAAAATACTGTGTGTATCTAACCACATGTATGTTAAATAGCATTCTGAGTATAATAGTATTAAGCTTCTCATTAGCTACTTCAGTCCAACCAGCTACCAGTCTAAAACTGGTGAGAGTTTTACAAGCAGAATGTTAAGGTTCAAAAGTGAGACAGAGATTTCCAAATCTTAATGGTCAGATCAGAAATACCTGCACTTTCAATTTAGCTGCATCCATCTTCTTCCGGAACTCTTTCTGTAACTTGGCTTTCTCAGGAATGTCTCTCAGGTCCTTACTCTCCAGCTCCTGAAGCCGCTTTTGTGTTTCAGCTAGTTCCATTTTGGCCTGCTCAGATTCTTGCTCCAGTTTAGCTATCTTCAAAGAGTACTGCCTGCTTATGGACTGGGCATCCATACCTTGAAGACACCATATCCAAATAGTTTTAAAACAGCAGGACAATCAGTTGAAATGTACTTAATTCTGTAGTTGAATCATTACTTATTTCATTCTGGCTAAACTAGTAATTTCTAAGACATTTTCCAACCCTAAGGGAACATACAGTTCCTTTCTGACTCTGAAACAGAGATAAAGGAAGAAGTCTTAAATCTGAATTCTTCACAAGTCACCTGATGTCACCAAATAAATTGCCATGTGAGTGCCAAATAAAGTGAAATTCTTCTGCCTACTGTAGTTTTTGCCAAAATGGCTCTCCTGTATTTCGTAAATTCTGCTTTATCCAGAAGAATATGCCATTTTCTTATTACTCAGTTTTCAGTTTAACAATCACTACACAACTTTGGATTGTGTTTCTACTCTTTGACTTGCCCTGTTTGGGTAATCTTTCCCAAAGTACTATTTTTTAGGGCACAGAATCCTTCTTGGAGTCGAAAGACAACCTCAAGAGAAGGTATGCAGAACAGAAGAGTGTGATTGAAGGGGTTGAACAAAGAGATCTTCACTGTCATCATAAGGCTAGTTTCTGGCAGACATATATAATGCCAGGACAGAGGTGTAACGGATGTAGGCTAACATCAACACTGACCTTTCCCCTCATCCACTTCTGACTCCTTTTTTACTGCATATATACAGAAGATACAGTGATGTATCTTCTTTCCTATCCCAGACACTATGTGACAAACACATGCCCACAAAGAGATCAGTTGCACTAAGCATACATGAAAAATTACACTCTTGGTGGATAAAAGTGATGATCAGCAAAGCACAAAACACATTTAACAAATACATCTGTATATCATAGCAGAGTAGGCTGTAGTAAAAATTTACAGCTGTCAGTGCAGTCATAGCAAGTAATTAACAAAAGTTAGGATTCTTTAAGTTCTAAAATATTGCATAAGATAATTACATAAAAACTAAGACATGCAGGAGTTCAGGAATTTTGTGTTTCCTTTTTTCTCTGAGCTTCTTCATTCTCATTTTTCCCACAGTAGCCAGTTACCTGTTCTTACTAATTCCTTAATAAGTTCCTCTTTCATTTTGATATTAAGCGCAAGTTTTCTTATTTTTTGCTCAGCTTCAGTGAGCCTCAACTCTGAATTCTTTAACTTCCGCATGTTAAAAACATGACTTTTCTGGAGGCTGTCAATATCTTCACCTTGAAAGAAAAAAAGCAATATGGAGATTAAAAATCTGGAATATACTCTGTGTCCAAAAGACAGTGTTCTGGAACATAGTATAAGTGAAGTTCTTCAATATGAACTGAAAGAATCGAAAGGAGAGAATAGCACAACAAGCCTTTTCCCTTCCGTGTGCCTAAACAAGAAAAGAAAGCATAGTATACACTAGCATTTCAAGACCTTAAGTGGGAGGAAAAATATTCCTGAAACCATTTCAGCGCATCTCTGATAAGGTAATAGCATCTACATTCTTTCATTGAAACAGTACTACAGATTTATATCTAAACAGCTTTTTGGTGTGTGAGGTACTTTCTGGCTAATAAGTATTATTTAAACATTAGGGTCACTGATACTATTTTCAGAAAGGGGAAGAAGAAGAGAATCTTGAAAGCCTGTGTTCAATTACAACCAAAAGAGTATTTGTATCAAATACACATATTTTGCTGGGAAAAATATTTACATATGTTAAAGACATTCTTGCATATTCTGATACTGTAATAACATTTGCTGTCACGACTTCCATTTTACCTGTGGTTGTGTCAGTCTGTAGCACAGATCTGTTGGTTAAACCAGACTTGTCTACTTGACACTTCACGTTGCTTAGGTCAGGAAGAAAGCACAGAGAAGCCTGTTTTCGTGTCCATGTTCGGTTTATGGAATGCCTAAAGAGGAATAAAAAACATTCCAAACACACAGGGATTTTTTTTTCTTTAAGGTTCATACAAAGTAAATGATCTTAACAGGGAAGAATCCCAAATTCATGTAAGCACTTGTACCTTTTTTCCCATCTACTCTCCACCTCCCCACCCCCACCCATCCCCACCTTCATGGTAGATTCTGGCCCCAAACCAAGGATTATGAATTCACTATTAAATCAAAACCCTATGTTTATTAGACCTATTTTGTAATATGCCCAGTTGATCCCATAAGTTTACCATATGTAACGTCACAAATGGTCTCATATTATGGCAGGATTTCTCTGTAACAATGAATAAAGAATAACAAAAAAAATTACTTAAATGAGATTTTCTTTTCTTCCTCTTCATTGCTCTGATCAGAGAGGTGGCAGTGAAGGACTTTATCCTGATCTTCTATGTTGCTCAGTATCATCTGGCTGCGAGTACGGAATTGTGCCATTACCCAGGCCAGGGAGAAGGCAGGGGGGCTGGTATACACCTGTCAAAAAGCACACCAAAAAAGTGATGGGTAACAACACTTGCAATAATTTGGCAGTTCTTTACTAACATTTTTAAAATATTTCAATTTAGAAGTCTGTCATCACCTGAGCTTGTAAGCTAAATTAAAGAGGTTTTCTATAATAACTGAATACCTTTGTAACAAAAAGTTTTGTAAGAGGTTAGAGCACTTGTTCCAAATGTGAAAGAAGCCACTGTTAACAACTCAAATACAAGGTATTTGATATATTGGTAAGAATAATAAACTATTTTTAGTAATGCTTCATATTTGAGCCCTAAAAAACACCAGGAAAACATCAGAAAAGACTGCAGCTTTAGTATTTGTAAGTAATAATTTTAAGCCTGAATATTTTGGACAACTGTGACATATGTTGCAAGAAATTAAAAAGTAATTTTCCAGAGTCTTTAATGGGAAGTTAAACAGCACCTGAGAAAGCCACCATAAATTTTCAAGTCTAATTATTGAACTATAACCGTTACAAAGTCAAAGGAAAAAAAAAGTAACATTTGGGTAGACTTTACCTTTCGGGTCTCTGTCGTTGAAGGTGGATGAAGGGAGTGTAGCAGACTCTTTGTGAGTGGGACACTGTATGGCCTCCTTGCAGATGCTGTAACAGCTGGCACATCTCCGCTTGAGAAGTCCAAAGTTTTCACGTCTGTAAACTTCTCTAATTTTTCTTTTAGCTGATCAATAAGCATTTGCTGTTCCACCATTTTCTCATTCTCATGAAGAAAAAAAAAACAAAGCAAAACTGTTACCAATCATGAGCTCTGTATTATATTCTCTATTTCTAAATCCCTTTTACAAAGGTCATCTTGTAAATCACTCACTGACCCTAAATTCTGCAGTGCACAGGCAAATCCTACAACAAACTTAAACTCCATAACATACCATCAATCTAAAATCCCAGCCCACCTCACCTCCAATAAATTTTAGACACACTTTTGTCCAGAAAGACCTATCCCAGATAAGTTGCATTAGCTTATATAGTGACAAGCAGATCACATACTTAACAGCCTATGCTTGCTTTGTATGTGTGTTTATAAAGAAATTAAATGGGAATTCAACAAAAATGTTCAAATGAAATACATGGTCTGCGTCTCATTAATTAACCATGTGTACAGGCTTGTTCCTCCTCTTTCAGCGGTTCCACTTTAAAGATTATTTGTATTAATAAACATAAACACACACATGATCCCAGGATCCCTTGTACGGGCTCTTTCTTTTTCTTCTTCCCAGCCTCAACTTCGTTGGTAGTGCTAGTTTGGAGAACTTGCTTATCTTCCTCTCCTACAGCAGTGTCTGTACATCATTCAAAACTACTTATCTTACCAACACTGATTCATCCATAAGGCTAAGATTATATGCATTTTAAACTCCCTCTACTCCTTTCAATTCCTTTCAAAGTACCTTTAAAATCTGGCCTAGTAACAACAGGAAAGTTGAAGAATAGTCAACCAAACATTTTCAATAAAAGATATTTTGCATTCTCCTACTTTGAATCATACCTTTTTATTAATTTTTTGTATCTTGTTTTCTTAGACTGCAAATTCCTTCCAAACACATATAGACAATATCTTGCAGATTGACATTTTGTTGGAATACAATATATAATATTCCTTTGCCACAGGAAATAGAATTTGTATATTAATACCCATATTTGTTGCAGTTTTGGAAGCAGTTACGGCCAAATGATCCACCTTTAAGCTTTTAACCCTTTCAAGGACTTTTGTCCCTGATACCCTTGTACATACAACCCCACAGTGCACCTGTTACATAAATACATGTGCCTATAAACACTTAATATCTATCTAGTACCTGCTGCTTTTAAAGTTCTTATTCTATCATGTATCACTTAATTACATATTCCTGTGAATACAACTTAAAATACTTGACAGAAGCATTTGCTTTTCATTATTCTACCTATTTTATATGTTCTTAAATAAAAGTGGCAATTTAGTAGATTAAGTACCAAAATGGTCCCTGAAAGCTCTCAAGCTTCTCTCGTGTCTCTGATACTGAAATAATCATGATCTTTTCCCTACACTGTGACTACTTCTGTTCATTACTTCTACCTGGATCCTCCAAAATTTATATAAGCATTATTTCAGTGTAATAAGTTGACACCATGGTGTACAGGTTAAAAAAAAAAAAAAAACCACCACAATCTAGCCAGAGGTGACAGAAAAGAAAGAAAGTGACAGAGGGAAGAAAAAGATGAAGACTAGTATACTTACCTTTCATTCATTGACTCTCCCCAAGCCATCAGCAAAGAAGAGGAAAAAGGAGAAAAAGTAGAATAAGGAGAAGAGTACTAGCTAGCCATTCTTATGCTTTTCTTTTTTAAAAGGTCAGATAATAATTTATCTATCATCCATGTGACAGGCAACACCAGAACAATATTAACTATTCCATTTATGGTCTCCTGGATCTTGAAATGTTATGGACTTGCTACCCATCATAATTTCATTAGCAAGCACAAAATCTAGAGAAGGAAGGAGGCAAGCAGTGTTTCCACTACATCACTCAGTTTTCTCTAATAGTAAATGCTCAGAAAATTAGTATGAAATCCTGTCTTATAAAGTCAAAAGGGAACACTAATCTAATTCTTAATAAAGCTATAACAAAATAAATTTCTATACAACTTCTCAATTAAAGCGTTTTATAGGATCTTTATAGTCTTTTTAAAATTCTAAAGAATCTTTAAAGACCTTTCAAGTTCTAATTCATTAATTTCCTGAAACTACTTAGCAATAATACACATCTGGAGAAAGGGGCGTGTGTTATCCTTCAGGAAGCATGTAGAGGGTGAATGGTTCACCTCATGTTATACAGGAAGGCTGTGGCACAGCTAGGCTGATATAGAGCCTTCAGGAATCACGCTATTGTGCTTCATCCACCAGATGATCTTGTTAAGGGATACAGCTCTAATGCAGACAAAATGCCCATAAGATTGACAGGTAGTTATGTCTAAAAAGTCCTGAGAAACCTGTCCTGAAATAATAAATGCATTCATACAGGGGAAGGATGGTACAATATAGATATATGCAATGTGTACCAGAGCAGAAATACCTGTAATCTATGTGTTTCCTCAGCCCCCTTTAAAGATTCCAGTTGTTTTTCATTTTCCTGTAGTAATATCTTTATCCGATTCTGCAGTATCTGCAGTTCATGATCCTTCTGGCTAAATACCTCTTCATCCATAACTAGAGCCTGCTAAATAATAAAAGAAAAGTTCAGCTGGGAAAAAGGGGACATTAGTATTCTTACAGTTGGGAAACAAAAAAACAAACCAAAACCAAACCAAACAGTGAAGTTTTGGGGTATGTATGGCAAATTGTGTAAGAGGTTATCTGTGGTTGTTACCAGTTATTTCTTCACTTCCATTTCATCATTGATATTTTTCTGACAAGTTTCTTTCTTCCAAAAGGAATAATGTACCCATAACCAAAGCTACTTCATTGACTAAATCCAACTATTCTCTTTAGAGTGCTGTGAGATGTAGCCACAAGATCTCAGCATCAACCATAAGATTAACATACTTCTCAAATGAAAGAATAAGGACAGCTGTCCTCATTCTGCAACTTGAATAACCACCTAAAGATTAAAGAAACCATAAGAATGCTTCTTCAGATGTTCTAGTGGATAAATAATCCAATACTGATTGAAGGAGACTTCCAAATGTTGTTTCTCTTCCAGAAAGCCTGTAGAAGCCAGATATGAAGTATGGAAGCATCATGCCTTTTTGTTCTAAAACTGGATACTTCTTACAACTAGCTTACCTACATCTTTCTTCCAAGACCAGACAACTCTTAACAGATTTTAAGAATGCACTCAAGAACCTGCTGGCTCTTTAGAGAACAGAACTTTTTCCAAAGTCTGTGTACCAGCGCAAGTGTTTGTACTAAATGTAGTTGACAAGTGTATCCTGTCCTCCACTGCTGCTGTATCATTATGCAGAGCTGAGCCAGCTACAGAAAAAAAGAAGCTTGCACAGTGTTAGCATGGTGACAGAGAGGGGCAGGATGAAGTGACAGAAACTAAGTGGCACATTGTCCATATTATATTAAACATACACAACTAAAATCAGGCTATATTTGCTCAGTTGTATGGGGTGTAGGTGTCAAGGTTTTGGTGGGGGTGACTGTTGTGAGCAGAGACCAGGGTTTTCCCAGGCCGGACACAGCCGGTTCCAGGCAACTCCAATGGACCCACTGCAGGGAGAACAGCTGAGCCCCTCAGACAAGATGGTGGTGGCTCTGTGATAATGTATTTAAGAAGGGGCACAAAATGTCAGACAGGCAGAAGAGAAGGGAACCAAAAGAGTGAGAAAACAGAGGGAACACCAGAAAAAGGAGAAAGAGGAGGTGCTTGGTGGTGGAACAGCAGATACCCACACTGCAGCCTAGGGAAGACCCATGCTGGAGATGGACATTCCTGAAAGAACTGCTGCCCACGCAGGGCCCAGGCTGAATCAGGATAAAGGTGCAAGGAGGAAAGAGCAGCAGAAAGAAACTGCTATGTACTGACCATGAACCACCCACTGTGTCCCTGTATCAGTGAGGGGGAGGAGTATGGAGTGAATAAGTGAAGATAAGCCCAGAAATAGCTGGGGAGGAAAGGTGGTGTTTTAGTGTTTGTCTTTTTGTTCCCCACTATATAAATAATTAGTATTTTTTTAAATTGGCAATAAATTAAATAATTCTTCCCCTATCAAGACTTTTTATATTGGTAATCAATATCCCTGTCTTTATCTCAACCCACAAGCTTTCTGATTCCTATTCTTCCTGTTTCCTCTCCCCAAGTCCTGCTGATGGAGGCATGAATGAGTGGCCTGTTCGGAGTCTGGCTGTTAGCTATGGCTCACCCACTACACCAGTATTTTTGTTTTGTGTAAGACAGCATTATCTAGGCAATCATAGCTGTTATCAAAGAAATATGTATGTACAAACAAGAACAGGTCCCCTAGTAGCTATTAAATCTGTCCATACACAAGCTCTGTTTTAAAGTTTGTACCGTCTTTTTTAGCCTCCCACTAACAGTTTCCACCTAGCTGTGGATGGCATACTTACCTGGGGAAATTTAATTTTAAACTCAGCTCTTATACTGTTTTGAACCTGGGGAACAGAGGTTTAAAATAAGCTACAGAAGAAAATCAATGTTACCTAAAGGCATGATATTGAAAAGGAAATGCAAGAGTTCTGGGTAAAACATTGCTGAAGTAACACAAGTTAGGAAATTACTTAATGATAATAGATGAGATACTTGGAACTTCATAGTATTATACATTGACTAGCATACTACCTACGTAGCATTAGATAATACAAGATGAAAGTTGCAAAACTTAGCCCATGGGTTATCTGGAATTACACTGATACCTGTGAAAATACTTGCATTTTAGTTATATCTATAATCCTGACAGACTGATTTTTTTGCAAGATTAAAAGCAATTTACAAGTTTACAGGACAACTGAAAGTAGTTGTTGTGGGTTAACCCCAGTAGGCAGCTAAGCACACACAGCTGCTTACTCACTGCCCTCTCCCCACCCCCTACCCCCCCCCCCCCCACCAAGCCAGTGGGACAGGGGAAGAGTAAAGAAAGAGTAAAAGCAAGAAAACTTGTGGGTCAGGATAGAAATAATTCAGAAAGTGAAGGTGAAGTGGAAGAAGAAAGAAAGAAAACAAGTAATGCAAAGGCAATTAATGCAAAATCAATCACTCACTGCCTCCCACGGGCAGACTGATGCCCAGCCAGCTCCTGAGCAAGAAACAGCTAAGGTACCTAAGCCCTTCTCACTCAGTTTATTGCCGAGTTTATCACATGGCGTGGAATATAGCTTTGGTTGGTTTGGGTCATCTGCCTGGTTGTGCCCTCCCCACCCTCGGGTGCACCACCCAGTGTGTTCACTGGGGTGACAGAGTGAGAAAGAGATAGCCTTGATGCTGTGCAAACACTGTTCAGCAAGACTTAAAACATTTGCATGTTATCATCATTGTGTTGGTAACAAATCTAACACACAGCACTCTACAAGCTTCTGTGAAGAAAATTAACTCCATCCCAGCCAGACCCAGTACAATTTCCACACTATATTCCACAGCATTTATATAATGCTCAAGTCCCACAGTATCCACAGAATCACAGAATCATTTAGGTTGGAAAGGACCTCTGAGATCAAGTCCAACCGTTAACCCAGGACTGCCAAGCCCACCACTAAACCCTGTCCCTAAGCACCGCATCTATGCATTTTTTAAAGACCTCCAGGGATGGCGATTCCAGCACCTCCCTGGGCAGCCTGTTCCAATGCTTCACCACCCTTTTGGTGAATAAATTTTCCTAATATCCAATCTGAACCTCCCCTGGCACAACTTGAGGCTGTTTCGTCTTGTTTGGTTGCTTGTTATCTGGGAGAAGAGACCTGTCCCCACCTGTCCACAGCCTCCTTCCAGGCAGCTGTAGAGGAGAACAAGTTCCCCGCTGAGTCTCCTCCTCTCCAGGCTAAACCGCCCCAGTTCCCTCAGCCGCTCCCCGTCAGACTTGTGCTCCAGACCCTGCACCAGCCTCGCTGCCCGCTCTGGCCACGCTGCAGCACCTCAGCGTCCCTCTTGCAGCGAGGGGCCCAAACCTGAACACAGCGTTCGAGGTGCGGCCTCACCAGTGCCCAGGACAGGGGGACTGCCCTGGCCCTGCTGGCCACACTGTGTCTGGTACCAGCCAGGGTGCTGCTGGCCGCCTTGGCCACCTGGGCACACTGCTGGCTCACGCTCAGCCGGCTGTGGACCAGCACCCCCAGGCCCTTTCCCACCAGGCCCTTTCCAGCCGCTCTGCCCCAGCCTGTAGCGCTGTGTGGGGCTGCTGTGACCCAAGGGCAGGACCCAATACAACCTCATTAACCCTCCCTCCCTTCTTGTCCTTTGACTTATACACAGATATCATTCCCTAAGTCTATGGGCCATTTCTGTAAAATATTCATAAAATGTTCCCAAGATGTTCACTGAGTCCATTTAGTCCATGACTTGGGTTCTGTCTGTTATGGTGGTCACCCAGGACAGGAGAGGCATGTCGTGTTGAGTTACTGGACATTGAAACAAGCTCAGGCTGGGTCACTGCTGCACTTGCCTGGCTTTTAGCAAGGGTCTGTGAGAAAAAGCAGTCCCACAAACAGGTCTGCTGTTTCCCAAGGGAGGAACAACCCATGCTGTCTTTCCCAGCCAGTTCTCTAAACATGCTACAGGGGACCTTATCTCCCTCTACAATACACAGGGGTTTTGCTTGAGCAGGTCCAGGTCAGTTAGCTAATCCTCCTGATACTAATTAGCCAAGTGGCTTCTGTTAAACTTGCACCCCACCGCTGACATGTCCCAGTGCCCACTGCCTTCAGTATAGTCTTTTAACAGTCCATTGTATCATTCAGTCTTTCCAGAGGCTGGTATGTGATAGGGAATATGATATACCAAATCATTGCCACATTTCTTGGTCAGGTGCTTATGATATTTTTTTCAGAACTGACTTCTGTTGTCTGATGCAGTGCTTCCTGGCGTGTCATGTCACCAAAACTTGCTTTTCAAGGCCCAGGACGGTGTTTCAGGTGGTGGTATGGGTGCCATCCTGTCCACATTTCTTGTTCCACAATATCTATGGCCAGCTGGATGGTTTTCACTTCTGCATATCTACTCAATTCACCTTTCCCTTCAGCAGTTTTTACAACTTATTATGTGGGACTCCACACAGCGGTTTTCCACCTCTGATGGTTTCCCACCATATGAAAAGACTTAATGGTGGCATACTTCATTCAGGCCATGATAGTCCACTGTAAACCTCCACCTGCTATTGGACTTTTGTGCTGGCCATATGGGACTATTAAAGGGCAAGTGAGTCCTGCTGTTCACTCTTTGGCTCTTGAGTCAACAAATCAGCTCCTGGATTTGGATAAGGGAGACAAGGGAGTCTCAGTTGGGACGATATTGATGCCAGTGCACCATCATGGTAGAAATTGGTACTTGCTGTTCTTCAACACACAGCAGCCCCACAACAGAAGGATCATCCAAGAGGCCAGGCAAGATAGACAGCTGTTTAATTGCCTCAGAAATGGCAGCGGCTACATCAAAAGGCCAAATAGTACCTCTTCAGATCCCTGAGGTACTCTCTTTTGAGAGAGTCAATGGCAAGGTTATATGGGGCCTCTGGACTGGTGACAATAGGATGATTCTGTCACTTGTTTCCTGTTAGGCTCACCTCAGCTTCTAACAGCTGGGATACCCCTGTCACTCCAGAAATCCAGATGTGTATGTGTTCAGTCCCCTTGTATCCTGATGGCATTAGGATACACTGTACACTGGTGTCCACCAAAACCAAAGGAAATACAATTTTGCTTTTCCTCCACTTGGCTGGAGGAAGGCCCTCCTACTCCCAACCACAGCATTCATTACCTGACTCTAACTGCAAACCAGAAGTCATTACACCATGAAAGGAGGCCATGACTCTGTTGCCAAGGCTACGCTACAAGGACTATTCACAGGTGTGATCCTACTACAGACCAGCATGGTAGAAGGCACGCAGTTCAAACCCACGTGGACATAAATCCATTGGATTTGTATCAGAAAGAAAAGAGGGGTCCTCAGCCCATCTACATCATCTGGGAATTGCTCAAGAGCAACCAGAGCAGTAATCTTCCTGGAAGGACCCTTTCTAACCAGTGCTTTTTTCTACAATTCATGTACACAGATTTCCAGGACCAAGGTGGGTGCACCATCCACCACCCCACCTCCTCATATCCTCCTCGACTCATGCAGCTAGAACTACAGGGTGGCACCTGGTGTGTGCCCATGGTTCCCTTTCCTTTGAGCAGAGTAAAGCCAGCCTATGGTAGCTCAGATGCTGGCCTGCACAGAGGCAAGGAAGGAGCGAGATTATCCATATCCTCTTTGAGTAGCGAGACCTTGTGGAAGTCTTTCCACAGCTGAGACGCAGGCCCATAGCAGGGAGGGGGCATAAAGATTCTCTTTAAATAGCTGGAACTGTCAGACCACTGCGTACAAAGTTGATGCCTTGATGTCAACCCAATCTATCATTGCTAGGTGGCTGGTGCATGACATTGGTGTGCTCTGTACAGACTTCTGCCACACAGACTGTGTGCACTGTATGTCATTTGGATCTTTGAACAGCCAATCATTGTCCATGTCACTGCAGACCACCTCCACCAGCACTATTTCCCTCTAACGGTGGATACTTCCTCTGCGGTAGTCCACTTGACTCACTGGGATATAGTATTTTCCTTAAGAGGATGGTACCTTTTCTTTGTGTTCAATAAACTGAGCCACCCCTGGAGGCTGCGGGTGGCCGCCTCTCTTCTGATCCCTCTGTCAATCCCATGGTTCCTAGCAATGGATCCCAGCTGCTGTGCTTCCCTACCTTCTAGCTCCAGACTGTTAGCCCCCACTTTCCCAGCACTGGAGCAATTCACTCATCTTGCTGAGGGACAAAACCTTTCTGCCTATCTTGCAGCTTGATCATAGATAGGGACCAGGTAGTTTCTGCCTCTTAGAATTTCTCTTTCCTCCACTGTCCTGCTGCAGAATAGGCTGCCTCTTCTGATTCTTCCTCTTTCCCCCTCTCAGGAGGAGCTATTTCTTCTCTTACTGCGCTGACCTCTGCTTCCATGTTTCTTCTTGACTACAGGAGTAACTATTACAGTTAAGGGTTCGGTCTCTCGTTTAGTGCACACTCGTGTGGCCTCAGAGCAAGGGCCTTCCTCAGTGCCTGTTTGCAGGCTCTTACATCAGGAGACCCTCTTGCATCTTTGAGGGCATGGGCCAGGTCCCAACACAGCTTTAGAAGTCACTGTTTCACCTCCCCTCCTTCAAATGGTATATTAGTTTGATGGGTTTACAAGCCTGTTCAGCAGTGAAATCCTCAGCTGTCAGAGGCAACAACAACCCTACGCACCTGCCCAGCTCCTCCCACACACCCTGCCACCCCAGGGATCAACTGCTTTAGAGCATGTTCCAGTGTGGCATCCCCAGTTAGTTGTTTAACCTTATGAACAATATCAAAATGAGGAACACAATACACACCAGTATGAACAGTCTGATTAAACAAGGATACTGAAGGAACTGAGAAGCCATTACATCAAGGCTATAAAAATCTCTCCTGGAGGAGAGGAAGGGATAGGTGCCATTCTTTCCTCCCCCCACAAAATATCTCTTAGAGGACAAAAGGGGAAAAATGTAGCTGCTGGTTTTGTCCATAAGATGGTTCTTGGAGTACTGGGACACCAGTGATCTAAGACTCAAATACCAGATTAGGCTGAAGGCCAGTGGTTTTATCATAGCTCTCCCAAGCAAAGGAAAACAAAGTGAATAAACAGCACACTAAACAGCAAAGTCTGAAAACAGTCATTAATAATTCTTGGAGTCTGTTGTACAGCTAGAAAGAATCTGTTATTAGAATATTTGAGGAAACATGTAAATCAGCATGCAAAGTAAATATTATGCCAGCATCATGATCTGCAACAGCCACTCAAATAACAACTTAACTAAAAAGGTGCAACAGCTAGTTTAATCTAGCACACTCTAACCAAATATGTTTATTATCTCAAAGGCCTTGAGCCACAATGTTGGGTGCCAAAAAGGACTGTTGTGGGGTAACCCACAGTCGACTGCTAAGCACATACAGCCACTCACTCATTTCCACACCCTCCCTCAACCCCAGTGGGATGGGGGAAGAGCAAAGGAAGAGTAAAAGCAAGACAATTTGTGGGTCAAAATAGAAATTGTTCAGTAAGTAAAGGTGAAGTGGAAGAAGAGGGAAAGAAAATAAAACAAAATAAATGATGCAAGCACTCACCACGTCCAAAGGCTGACTGACACCCAGCCAGTTCCCAGACAAAATATGGCTCACTATCCTAAACCTCCTCCTCTCTCATTTAATCGCTGAGCATGGTGTTACATGGCATGAAATAACTCCTTGGTTAGTTCAAGTCATCTCCTTGGTTGTGTGTGTGTGTGTGTGTGTGTGTGTGTGTGTGTGCCTCCAACCTTTTGTGCACCCCCCAGTATACTCATATGAGGGCAGAGGCAGAAACAGAGAAGGCCTGATGATGTGTAAACAACATTCAGCAAGACCTAAAACATCAGCATGTTATTAGCATTGTACTTGTCACAAATCTAAAACACAGCACCCTACGAGTTTCTGTGAAGAAAATTAACTCCATCCCAGCAAGACCTAGGACACTAGCACAGTTTTTTAAAAAACCTAACAAATAAAACAGCTCAGCCTCATAGAATCGTCTTGAAACTGACTAGCCAAAATATAACATTATTTACCTCTACCATGATTAAGATGACTGTCTATTCAATCATCCAGTAAAATAAAGTTATATCCCAGAGATTAGACAAACATAATTATACAAGACTGTGTATTAAATTTAAATTGTCAAATTAAGCACAGGTAAGTGTAACAGTTTTACATTTTTCGAAACTGAATCAAAGTTTAGCAGACTGCTCTCTCATGTAGTTATTTAAATAATCAACTTATAATTAAATACCTGGCATTTCTTTAGTTCCCTCTTTAGCTGAAGAACTGTGATGTGATGTGGCTCTTGGCTGGTCTCAGTCCCTGTGTCAGTTTCCTGCATGCTGAGAGCTTCCTTCCTTACTTCCTGTACCATAGCAATCCAGCTCTGCAACCTGTCCCGCTGATTTTGTTTTAAGCTAACATCATTGTTCAAATCAACCAGAAATGGGAAAGCTTCATCTACACAATTTCTGTAACTGACACATTGAACCTGAAGCCGGGTGAGCTGCTCCTCAAGTGAACTGATACGAGCTCTTTCTTGATTTAAGTCATGTGAACACTGACTACCGACTTGCTGGTTATGCAAAGCTTCTCGAAGCAATTTGATTTCAAGTTCCATTTCATCAATCCGGTCTTGATTGGGGTTGTAATTAACAACTGGCTTATTTCTAATGTTTTTGGCTCTGTTGGCATATTTGAGGGAATTTAAAGATTCATCGAAGTCTGATGAGGATGGACTTATACATGTTATCATGACAGTCTTGGCATTTCCTCCGAGGGAGTCTTTCAGAATACGGGTGATTTTGGCATCCCTGTATGGAATATGTACACTTTTCCTTTTGGGGTCCCCAAGGGCACTGATGACATTTCCCAAGGCCAAGAGACCACTATTGATCTGAACTGATTCTTTGAAGCGTTCGCCAGTATTTCCAGTCTTTGTCACCCTCTCTGATCCTGCCAAATCCACAAAATGAAACTTTGAAGCAATCGTCTGGACTGATTTCCAAGATGAATCCTGTGTAGCATCAGTATTTTTCTGAGACTCTGCAGACTGTTTCTGACAAATATTGATGGTAAAAATAGCATGAGATCGACTAGAGTGCTCATTCATTTGTGTTGTGCTTGTGTGACGAGCTGCATTGCCACTTTCCAAGAGGCTTATCACTTCATCTGCACATTCTACTCGGAATTCCTTAGCACCAACAATCACTTCAAGCACCAAACCAAAGAAAGTAAGAATAATTCAATTAATTAATTAACTCTTCAGCAAAATTTTGCAGCAATTAGAAATAGTCAAACTGTAGACACATATTAGAGAAACATACAAGCCTGCATTATTATGAGGTCATAGCATACTGCAATAGCAAAATAAGATAGCAGTATGTGAAAAGCATGACATACAACACACCTGAAACCTGCAGGTGTTTCATATATGGGTGCATTGTGCTGTAGCATTTGAAACAGTATCTTAAACACTACACAGCTTTATCTGTTTACATACTGACATGTTCAATTCACAATCTGGCGCTATCTAGAAAAAAGTATGAGCAAAGTCAGCTCAAAGGATATTTTGCCAGTTCAAAAAAACCCAACCAAACAAACTGAAACTAAAAATAAAAAAAGTTTATAATAGAAACGATTCCTAACCAACGGTAAAAGCAGAATTTCAACTCCATATAGCTTGGGTAGTTTGGTCTACTTCTACCAAGTACTCCTACCAAGCATATTTTTTGTCCTTTGTTTTAATACGAATGAAAATGTCCTAGCACAACCTACTGAAGCTGACCCCAACTGTAATGAAGAAGAGAAATAGTTTAATTGTGGAATCTTTATGAATTGTCCACAAAATTTGTGCTAAGTTAGTCACTTATTTCAGCTACAGACAACAAAACTACGCCAGCTCAATACAACAGTATATTACAGCAAACACAATTAGAACACAAAGAATAAAGAACAGA